>NC_081564.1:59553384-59676458 GCF_022355385.1 Mustela nigripes
GAAGTGTGTAAACCTGGTGATTCACAGACCTGTACCCCTGGGGATAAAAATATATGTTTATAAAAAATAAAAAATTAAAAAAAAAAATATGTTACGTATGAGCCCAGTGATTTCAATGTCCTTATACAGAGCTTGCCCTATGAACACTGTATATATCATTTCTAGGATCACAAGGACAAAGGAGAAACAATAGGCAATTTAATTATTCAGGCCAGAACTGTGCTTAAACTTCACATAACCATATCACCTAGCACAGAACTTCTGCTGACTAGATGCTCATTGATACATGCTGAATTTAAATGATGGAATAAAATCTGGTCTTTATCCTCTATGCTTACTTTCTCATCTCTTGTTCCAATTATTCCATAAATATGTTTTTCCCTTGGTTTTAGAAATTTGGCAGGTGGCACTTTAATTTAATCTGTTCTTAAATATTCTGACTCCAACAGAAATTAAAACCATATGTGTACCGTGGTAGGCTTAGACCTGCAGACATAAATCAAATTCGATTTTGCAAGTGTTTGTTGGTCACCTACTACGTGTTTAGTGTCCCATACAGCACAGTTGTGGTCAAATATAAACAGAATAAATTATTTCACATCCCTAGAGTTCAGGAAATTAAAACTTCCATATTTAGAAAGTAATGGAAATTCTAAAATTTGAGCTATAAGAACAGATACTTTTGTAGAATCAGAGAAGAAATCTAAGAAATGTATTAGTTTTTTTTTTTTTTTTTTTAGATTTTATTTATTTAATAGAGATCACAAGTAGTCAGAGAGGCAGGCAGAGAAAGAGAGGGGAAGCAGGCTCCCTCCTGAGCAGAGAGCCCGATGCGGGGCTCAATCCCAGGACCCTGGGATCATGTCCTGAGCCGAAGGCAGAGGCTTTAACCCAATGAGCCACCCAGGTGCCCCAGAAATGTATTAGTTTTAATTCAAGCCCCATCCCATACAATAAACTTGAATGGTAACCTTCACAAAGGGTATTCTGCCTGCTTAAACATACCCCAGTCAGGAATTTAACTGGCTTGAGGACAACATGTCTCCTAATTAACAATTTCCTTCCCTAGTCTATGCTGGCTCTCCCATCCATGGGTCCTAAGGCCTCTTTGTCACAGGAGAAGCAGAATTGGCCTTTTTTCTTTCTTTCTTTCTTTAGAAGCCAGTCCACAAATACGAAGAGCATGATGCAAATTACGAATTTAGAAATGTAGTACAAGGGAAAGGCTATTCCTACTTACCCAAGTATTTCACAAGTATCACTGCAGAGCCCAAATCACAGTGAAGACCTTCCTTCTGCCACCCATTCAAAATAACTGTATTCCATTTATCAGGAAAACTCTGGTTTATAGACTCTAAATCAACACAAGAAAAGGTGGGAACCCGGAGGTGAGATTCCAAAAGGAATGAAAGAGAGTTCTCCAATGGGTGATCATAGGCTGGTTTACATCAACCAATGTGTCCTATTTGGCCTCTGTGATGCATTGTTTTTGATTTGGGGATTTATTTGCAAATATATATATATAAAAAAAAGGAGATATTTTAACTATTCTTGAAATGCAGAAGATCTAGCAGAAGTGGATTAACATTTCCAGAGGCACAAACCAATTGCAGTTGAGGACATTGGCTTCTGGAGATAGAGCATGGAATCTCTTATTCACCACAGCCTTTCAAGATTCTGTATGCCCTTCTACTGCCTGGCCCCCATGGGCACCCAGGTTCTGCCTCTCTGGTCTGGTAGGACTTGGAAGACCTGGAAAGTAGAAGAGGACATAGAGGGTTCAAGACGAAAGTACCTTTTCCGCCAATGGATGACTGGGGTTGGGGTGGCTACAGGGATCCCTGAAGGTGCTAACCAACACCAGTATCTTCCTCACAAAAAAGCCAGACTCACATGAAACCAGGAGAAGGCAAAATAAATAAAACAAAATCCTGCCCCAGTGACTCCGAAGTAAACCGGTATTGTACGAATGCCTTTTGATTCTGATTGTCAGTGACTGGCTAGCAGAAGCCCCTGCCATAGCAGACTTGAATGCTGGGTTACACCAGAATGTTATCTATATCGTCGATTTCTATTCACTTGTATGTTGAATATTGCATATATCAAAAAAACTGAAAACATGACATTGTTCCAGGTACCATGCCCACCTCTGGATATATACTGTTGAATAAAACAGAGTTGGGTACTACTCATCAGCCATGCTAGCTCAGCCTTACCTCGTAGATTTGGTGGAAGCTGTGGTGCCTGTCTTAGGTAAGAGATCCTGTCTATCACTAGCTGACAGAAGGGGTAACTGTACTGAGGAATGGCAGTGGAAAGTCAGAGATCCTTTGTTAGGACAACAGGAGACCCAATAAAAGACATGGATAATTACCATATCTAGGTGACATATCAAAGGAAACCATGTGACAGAAGAGTAGTTTCCTTTCACCTTTATCATTAGTAATTCTATCTGACCCTGTTCCTTCCATTCAAACAGATGTTTTAAAAGCCCTTTTAGTGGTTCTTTGCACATATTCATGATCCTCAGCTAATTTAGGCTTTGGAATTTTTAGAACTAATTACACATTTTTTTGCCACATATTTGTATTCACATTTGCATTCACATCTTTTAATAGATTGCTTTTAATTATCTGATCATCAGAGAGCTCCATGTACAGTGTGAGTATAACTGGATACAATAACTTTTGAAATAAAATTTGGTGTATATGCCACTGGATTAAAAATGTAAATTAAAAATATCAGTTGTTCCTTTAATTTTACTCTACCTTGCAGAAACTAGTTTACTTATCCTTTATCATATTTTCATTTATGTAGATATGACATACATGGATATACATACACATATATAGAAATAGCTAGACTCTAATAAATCATTTAAACTATTTGTCCTATATTTCCCAGAACTTTATACATTCACATGTCTACAAAAACTGACCTAACGGTACTTTAATAACTTCATTTGCAGCAGGTGGGTCCACAATATTGCATTACAATGCATGATCTGAAGTAAAAAAGCCTGTTTCATTTGTTCTCTTTCCTTTGAGCCAAATCTTACACACATGAAGCAGGCCATTCTTTTCCTTGACACTTTAGATTAAGAAATGCAAAACTAGAGCATACTGCCTAGTCTGAGTATATAGGATATGCTCCACATTTTCCCCCCAAATATGACAAATTTCAACAGGAAAATATTAAAGATAATGCCTCCTACTTGCATATACCATGTACAATTCATTTTCATGATGACTCTGTAACTTCATATAAATTTTAGGGAAAAAAATCTTAAGTTTTAGGGAAAAAGTGAGAAGCTGTTAGTCATGATCTTCAGGAAGATTTTAGTCATAAGATACTTTTTGTGAAAAAGCAATTCTGAGAAAATAACGTATATAAATAATATAACTAAAATAGAAAGTTAGGATGTCAGATCTCATAGTCAGGAAGGATCTTGGTCATTTAGAAAAATCTTGCCACATTCCTCTTCACCCACACTAGTCATCATACTTCATATATTCAACCTCTATTTGGGCCCAATATCTAGAGTCTCACCTCTTTGATCTCTTCTGCAATGAACCTTTCCTCCATTCCATTTTATTTACTTACTCCCATAGCCACAGCCCAAACTATCAGCACCAAAAACTACACTGTAAGATTAGGAGCCCAGCCTCCTACTCTTTTATGACCTATCCTTCCAACTTACTTGGTCAAAGATCTGCTCTGGAATTGTCCTTAACTTATTAAAAGTTCCTTTTCACTCTTTTCTAAGAATCTATTTCCTTTCTGTGACCTTGCTTTTAATCTCTTTTATGATTATTTCCATATTCCATGGTTAATACATATAATTAATTAACTTCAGTGACCTGATCTTCATTTACCGTACTTACCACACAAAATCACAATTGTAAAATCGACCACCTGCCTTTTTTGGTCTCTGCACACAGGCTCAATGAAGCACTATAGCTGTAGCTCAGTCAGGTACAAGGGTCTCATTCTAAAAATTCATTACAGCCAACTTCTAATGGGCACACAACTGTACACAGGAATCCTATACTACAATATTTTCTGAATTTATTCTATCATCAAGAATGCTTTTGTTATCTTCCTTTCTCCAACCTGAACAAGCTGGATAACCTGTGAAGGTCCTTACCAACAAAACAGAAGCCATGATCATCTTGCCACCACCATTTATAACCAATTTTTCCTTCTTCCTCCTTTTTATAACAGAGAAAGTGGCCTTGTTCTCATCAGAGATCAGTTTCTCTAAACACAGATCTTCCTTTCTCAAATCATGTGTTCCTTTGGTTATTCCCACTGTAGCCTCTTTACCTCTGTCAACTGGATAATTCCTGCAGAAAAATAAGCTATGATGCTTCACATCTTGAAAAGAAAACATTTCCCTGAAACTGCTGTCTATACCAGTATCTCCAATCATCTATACCCACTGTCATTCTCAACCCTTTTTAGTCTGACTCCTACCGCTCTACTCACGTATCAATTGCCAAGGTTCCAAGAGGTATTTTTGGCTCTTATCTTTCTAAACCTTTTGTTCAGCAGTGCTGAACATTCTCTCCATCTGAGAACACTCTGATAAGCCACAGTTTTTGTATTCCTCTTTCTTACTAGTCTTTATGAAAATCCCTTGTCAATCACTATTCTTTCAACCAGGATTCTAAAAAGTATAGTCCTCTTGTCTTGGATAATCTCAACAATGAACCACTCTGCACCTCTCTCCCATATCATCTTAGAGAACCTAACCAATTTTCATATATTTAAGTATTCTAAGTATATGGAGAACTCTGAAAATCATGTCTTGCCTCAGACTTAAATATCAAAATGTCAACCAGTCATCATTACGTGAATATCTCAAGTTAATCATAAATTTAACATGCCCCAAGGTAGTAAAATTCTTCTGTTTTTGCCAACATCCATCCCAGAACTTTTCCCACTCCTTCCCCATCTCAAAAAATACCATTACTCTCCAAAAGGCAAAGAACTCAGTCATTACTGGCAATTTCATCTCCTATCACTACTGATGTTCATCCATACCAAATTCTGTAAGATCTATTCCTAAAGACATCTTAAATCAATCATCTTTTCTATCGCTATTCTTTTTTTTTCTTCAAATCCCAATCATCTGTCATCTAGACCATTATAACAGGGTAAGTGGTTTTGGGGGTGTTCTGTCTTGGTAGCTCCAATATATTCTCCATTATTGCATGTATTTACTTATACATTTAAAGTCATATTACTCCCATCCAAGTACTAACCGGGCATGACCCTGCTTAGCTTCCAAGATCAGATGAGACTGGGCATGTTCAGGGTGGTCTCTTGTTTATATAATAGAAAATTGAGACCTTTCATAGAATAAGACCAATGTTCATCTAGTCTACAAAAACATGTATGATCTCACTTTGCACTGGCCCTCCACCTTATTGTTTGCCTTTACCTAAAATTCCTAGAGTAACACTTGTCCCCTTAAAATTTCTTCTAACACACAAGACTATTTTCTTCTTTCTACCCCTGGACCTACTACAGATGAGTGTTAATTAATTATTCTACCTTGAATTTATCAAATGCTTAATCCCCTTCTACAGTATTTCTAATTCGAATCCCAGAACTCTCCTATGAGAGAACTCAGACTGTATAGCATCAACTTATAACACATTATCCTTCCTGAACCCTAAAAGAAACTCAGGAAATTATGATAGCAGGGGGTGCCTGGGTGGCTTAGTGGGTTAATGCCCCTGCCTTCAGCTCAGGTCATGATCCCAGGGTCCTGGGATCAAGCCCTGCATCAGGCTCTCTGCTCTCTAGGGAGCCTGCTTCCTCCTCTCTCTCTCTGCCTACTTATGATCTCTGTTTGTCAAATAAATATAAAATCTTTAAAAAAAAGAATTATAAAAGTAGTAGCTTTAAAAAACAACAGAAATTATACTATAGAAAATTTTGAATTTGTAGCCAACTATGGTTTATTAAATCCATGCATTTTATTTATAGAAAGAGATAAAGTATCTGAGACCTGGGCATGCAGTAAGAGACTATCAAGTGGCACCTCTGTTGGAACCCAAACTCAGCTTAGAGCAAGCCTGTAAACCCAAGAGGCCCTGAAGTGGCACTAACATTTTACAACTTCTTCACTATAATATAATGTAGTAGTAGTTTCTGGTTTTTGGAATAGTATAAATGCTAAACAGCATATAAAGTGGCATGCTAATTAAGCATATTCTTAACATATTTAATATTTCCCACATTGAACACTTATCAATAAAATCACTTCTAAAACTTGTCTAAGAGTCTAGATAAACTAAAATTGGCCAGATTTTGACAAATAAGTGAATAATGTATCAGGATCTCTACTTTGGAATAGATGTTTAACCTTTTCCGTAAAAATACCTAAACAATAATAAACATTAAAACATTAATAGTTTATAAAACTTAAAAAGTAAAACAAATTACTCCAATTTCTGAAGTCACCTAATTATACTCTTGGTCATATCTGTGGCCAGAACATAGCTAACCCTTTAACTTCTGTCACTTTCAAGAATTCTAGATTGTTTATTTCTCCTATCCTGAACCTGCCTGTTTTCTTCACTCAGTGTTGAGATGAAATGCAATTCTTCCCCACTAGATTGCTAACAAATTGCATACAAGGCCTACCTTCATTTTGTCTTACCCAAAAGCTAGTTCAGTATTCACCATGTGAAAGATCAATAAATTTTCATTGAAAGATTAGGACTCACAGAACTTATAGTATTAACCAGTTGTATTTGTTTATCTTAAAAGCAGGGAACAGATAGAGCCAACACACTTAACTTCGTTAAATTTGCCAATTTGCTAGATTAAAAGATTCTAATCCAGCTTTCCTAGATGTATAATCAAGCATGTAACTACTAAACTCACTACACCCTATTGATCATAAAGCAGGAAAATGGATTGTTAGCGACACTTTTCTCAATAATTTGGAAACTTTTCGTTGTGACTGACTAAGCTGTTAAAACATCCCGTATTTTGTCATAAAAAGGATGGTTTTTCAGTCAAATACATTTCTTCCACTATCTTCCAGTTTTCATAAATCATCGTTTCCCCCCCTTTATTTTCTTTATTGGAGTTGAAGATATTTCCTATAAGCTAAATTCAGTATTAGAATGTTTGCTTCTAAAGGACCCAAGTATCTTAAGTTCATAAACCAGTCTGTGTTCCTGAGACATTCTGTGACATTCCAAATGCTTTTATAATGAAGAGATCTGCTTCTTCATGCATATAGAAATATAAACTGAAACCTAAAAAATGGATTTCATCCTTTTCTTCTTAAAAGCTATTCTGCCAGGTGGTACAATGTGTGAACTCTTTTACTCCTTTATGATTTCCACATTCCTTATTTCCAAAATAATTACTCATGACCCCATGCCCTTTATTTTTATTTTAATTCTAGACCAAAATATAGTTACTCAGGAAGAAAAATCATACAAATATAGTATACATCTTAAAAATCTAATTTGCAAAGACAGTGCTTAAGAGTAATTTTATAAATTATCACAGAAAAATTGAGTATGTAACATAATATTTAATTTCTCTAAAATAGATGATTCAGCAGGCCAATAAAAATGGTATATATTTTTATTCACTAGTGTATCTTCTCTCATGACTGACATATAGTAATTCAATAAATACTTCAGTGAACATACAGATGGATAAGTTATTAATATGCCCTTACCATAATCTTGAGACTAAAAACAGGTAATTCAGACTGAAACTTCACTTAGGGCTCTATTGGCCCACATAAAACATAGCAACTGAATAGTAATTAAATAATTTCCATATATTCATTTTATTCAAGCATTTAAAGCCACAATTAATAATCTCAGTCATTCACCATTAATTTTCCATGTTTGTAGTCCTTGAACAATTTCTTAGATTCGTTAATCAAATAGACTCCAGGATGGCCACAAATCTCAAATGGCCATTCGATACAGTCAAGACAATCCTAATAAATCTCCCAAGAACATGCATTTGCTCACATTACAAAGTGATTATTTCATACTAG
Organism: Mustela nigripes; assembly: GCF_022355385.1. Lineage (NCBI taxonomy): Eukaryota > Metazoa > Chordata > Mammalia > Carnivora > Mustelidae > Mustela > Mustela nigripes. The sequence goes on from NC_081564.1 coordinate 59,561,429, forward strand.
TTCCTTTCTCTTCAGACCCTTGATCTTCCTTCCTCCTCTAGCTCATTTGCTGACCTCATCTCATATTTCACTCAGAATATAGATGGTATTTGAGAACTAATTTTCTCACTAAAAAATATGTTCCACGTTTGAATCTAGATCCTTATAATCTGCACTTCTGTAATGGAAGATTTACCTCTCTTTGATCTTAGGACAACTCCTTATGTGTACTCTCCATCCCATACCCTCTCTCACCTGCTCCAGAATGCTTCTCTAAATTCAGCATTTGTTTCATTCCATTACATGATTATTGTCAGTGTACAAACATTCATTTTATATATACAAACATTCATTTTATATATACAAAATCTTGCCTACTCTACCCTCTGATTGCAACCCCATTTATTACCCAACCACTTTAGTGCTAAAATTGTTCATAAGGTTGGTTTATTCTCAGTGCCTAATTTCTCACCTTTACTTTCCTCAATTCTATCTAATCAGGGTTTAATTTCTACAGCTCCCTGAAAAGGTTTTTAATATGGCAATCCAAAAGTTAATTTTCCTTTCCATCTGACAGAGTTTAACTCCATTTTTTCTTTTATTTTAATTTTTCTTCAGCGTAACAGAATTCATTGTTTTTGCACCACACCCAGTGCTCCATGCAATCCGTGCCCTCCAGAATACCCACCACCAGGCTCACCCAACCTCCCACCCCCCACCCCTTCAAAACCCTCAGGTTGTTTTTCAGAGTCCATAGTCTCTTATGGTTCACCTCCCCTTCCAATTTCCCTCAACTCCCTTCTCCTCTCCATCTCCCTATGTCCTCCATGTTATTTGTTATGCTCCACAAATAAGTGAAACCATATGACAATTGACTCTCTCTGCTTGACTTATTTCACTCAGCCTAATCTCTTCCAGTCCCATCCATGTTGATACAAAAGTTGGGTATTCATCCTTTCTGATGGAGGCATAATACTCCATAGTGTATATGGACCACATCTTCCTTATCCATTCATCCACTGAAGGGCATCTTGGTTCTTTCCACAGCTTGGCGACTGTGGCCATTGCTGCTATAAACATTGGGGTGCAGATGGCCCTTCTTTTTACTACATCTTTGGGGTAAATACCCAGTAGTGCAATTGCAGGGTCATAGGGAAACTCCATTTTTAATTTCTTAAGGAATCTCCACACTGTTCTCCAAAGTGGCTGCACTACATTCTTCTCCAAATTTTATGTCATTGCCCATTCCATTTATTCACCTCTTAACCTGTATTTCTTTTGCTGGATCTCCTCTTTTGCTTGAATCCAGATGTACTCTCTATTCTAAATATATTCTTCTTCCTCTTTATTGTCCTACCCTCTCAATTTCTCCCAATACATTTAATTAAAGAATAAAACAGATAATGGAAAAACGCAGAACAAGTATATACACATGAAAGATTATGAAATCGCCCCCCATGCCAAGAAATGGAAAACTACTAGACCCCAGAATCCACTCTAAAAGCCTCTCCTAGGGGTGCCTGGGTGGCTCAGTGGGTTAAAGCCTCTGCCCTTGGCTCGGGTCATGATCCCAGGGTCCTGGGATCGAGCCCCACATCAGGCTCTCTGCTCAGCAGGTAGCCTGCTTCCTCCTCTCTCCCTCTCTGCCTGCCTCTCAGCCTACTTGTGATCTCTCTCTCTCAAATAAATAAATAAAATCTTTAAAAAAATAAAAATAAATAAAAACCTCTCCTAATTCAACTCTTTTGTATGACCTTTAACTGCAGTATTTTCCCGATTTAAAAAATACATGTTTTTAAAGATTTTATTTATTTGAGAGAGAGACAAAGAGCACAAGCAGGGGAGGGGCAGAAGGGAGGGACAAAGGGAGGAGGAGAGGGACAAGACGACTCTGGGTTCAATCCCAGGACCTCAAAATCAAAATCTAAGCCAAAGTCAGACATTTAATCAACTGAGCCACCCAGCCACCACTAAAAAGTACATTTTTAAATTATATAATCATTAATAAATATATAATTTTTTATCTGGCTTCCTTCAGTCAATATGATGTTCGTGAAAGCCACATGTGTGTATGTATACACAGTTGTAGTTTGTTTATTCTCACTGCTCTGTAGTATTTATTTTTATTACTAACAACATTTATTTACCCATTCTATTGCTGATAAACTAGAAGCAATCTGAGTGTCTAGGGATATTATAAATATGGGCTATAAGCATTCTTGTACATACCTATTTGCATACAGATGTGTGGAAGTGCTGGGTCATTAGATAATGCCAAACAGAATTCTAATTCTAAAATGTACTAGTTTACCTCTCCACCAGCAACCTAGGAGAGTCCTAATCACATCCTAACACATTCTTACTATCACTGTTAGTGGTAATTTTGGCCTTTCTGATGGTTGCAGAGTGGTGTCTCATTGTAGCTTTAATTTGCAGTAAGAAGCTTGTATAATTTTCACCTGCTTGCAGTTTGGGTATTTCTTTTGTGAAGTGCTTGTTCAAAAGTTTTGCTCCCTTATTCCTGTCCTTTGGTCATAAAGATATCTGCCCATATTAACTTCCAGAAACTATACTGTCTTGCCTTTAATATTTAGGATTTTGATCTGAAATTGATTTTTGTTTGTATTACCACACAAACTTGATAGGGATCTAGTTTCAGTTGTTTTTCCTTACAGATGTCTACTGGTACCAAACACTATATACTGATGGGCAGTATTTTCCCGCTATTTTGCAATGCCAATTTTGATGTAAATCAAGTACCCCTATATGCACAAGTCAGTTTATAGACTTGCAATTTTGTTCTATTGGTGTCCTTGTGTATCTTTGTTCCAAAAAGATACTATAATTTAGTTACTGTTAACTTTTGTAATAAGACTTGAAAACTGATAGTTATCCCAGCTATTTCATCTTCACTGTGGCTTTGCTATCATTGGTTTTTATATTTCTATGTAAATTTTATAGTCATTATCAATATACTAAAACATGTGCTTAGATTTTATTTGGGACTGCATTAAATATACAGATCAGTATTGGCTTTAATATGTTGGTCTTCTAGTCCATGAACAGGAAACATTCTATTTATTTAGAACCTTTAAATTGTTCTTCCCTTCTAGAAGTCTTCACATATTTAACTTTTTTCCCTGTGTATTTTTATGCCATTGTAAGTATTTTTTTTTTTTAAGATTTTATTTGAGAGAGTGAGAGGGAGAGACAGCAAGAGACAGCATGAGTGGGAGGCGGGGAGAGTACTCCCACACTGAGCAGGGAGCTCAATACAGGGCTTGATCCCAGGACCCCAGGCTTGATCCCAGGACCCAGGATCCCTAGAATGATGACTTGAGCCAAAGGTAGACACTTAACCAACTAAGCCACCCAGGCATCCCACTGTAAATATTGTTAAATTTCTCTATTTGTTGTTGATATATAGAAAAGCAGTTTATTTTTAGATATTTAACCGATGCATTCATTTTCTATTACTAGTACAACAAATTATACAAACTGAGAGGCTCAAAAGACCACCTATTCATGATTTCACAGTTTTGTCACAAGTCTGGGCGCAGCAGGGCTTAGTGGGATCTCTTTCTAGAGACTTGGAAGATAAATTTGTCTCCCAAACTCATTCAAGTGGTTGACAGAATTCAGTTCTATAGAGCTACAGATGGACACCCCCCACTTCCTTATTGGCTTTCATACAGGGATTATTCTCCACTTCTATAGGGCACCCACAATCCTTGCTCATAGACCCATTCCTTAATTTTGAAAGCCAACAATGGCAGGTCAAGCCCTTCTTCATGTTTCAAATGCTTATGACCTCCATTTCATTCTGCCTCACCTCTGTTTCCCTTTCTGTTATATCTCTGACTTACTTTCCCACCTTCCTATTCATTTAAAGGCTCATTGAGCCCAACCAGACAACACAGGATAACCACTCTACTTAAGGTTCGCTGATCAACATCCTTAACGTCACAAAATTCATCCAGATAGAACCCTAAATAGTCAGGAGACAAGAAGCTTAGAATTGCGTCATTAAAACTTCACCTACCACACCTTTTATCTGGCTACCTTGCTGAACTTGCATCAGTTAGAAATACTTAATATATTGTAATTTTATAGATTAAAATAATTAGAATTATTAATTCTTTGTATGTTTTTTAGATGGGCTATAATTATACCATCTAAAAATCTGGAATTCATTTTATTCATTTCAAGTTATATATATATTTTTTCAATGTATTGTGTCAGTAGTTAGGATCACAAGCAAAATATTGAATTAAAATACTTTCTACTTCAAGATGTTTTCAACATTTCATCATGAGATGTGTATACTATATGATTATTAGTTTTTTTTTTAAAGTTAGAGCAAGGAAGATCTCTTCTATTCCTAATTTGCTAAGAATCTTACCACGAAATGATGTTGAATATTATCAAGTGTAATTTCTGAATATTTTGAGGCCTTTGAATCTTCCCCTTTATCTGTTAATGTGGACTACAACTAGTAATTTGGCCATTGAATTTCAAAGTAATCTCATATTCTAAAAACAAACTCAGATATATTGGTTTAAACTTTATATACAATGTCAACTCATGATGTTAAAATTTAAGAATTTTTAAAATATTTAAGTCAAATTGCCCAATAATTGATTTTTTTAGAAGAAAAATACTATTGTCAGATTTTGGAATCTAGGTTGTTAGAAACAACTAAGTTAGTGATCATTTTCTTTTTCTCAGTTGTCTAGAATAGTTGGTGTAGAAATGTCTTCTGTATGTGTTCTGTTATTTCTTCTGTATGTGTTCAGCTAAATTTACTGGTGAAGTCATCTAAATGTGGATATTTTTTTGTAAGACTGTTTCAATTATACATGTTATTTCTTCAATAGTTACACAAACCTCTACGTCTTTTTTTTTTTTTTCATTTTTTTTGGGATATTTCATTTATTTATTTATTTATTTTTTAAAGATTTTTAAATTTATTTATCAGAGAGAGAGAGAAGGGAGAGAGCGAGCACAGGCAGACAGAATGGCAGGCAGAGGCAGAGGGAGAAGCAGGCTCCCCGCCGAGCAAGGAGCCCGATGTGGGACTCGATCCCAGGACACTGGGATCATGACCTGAGCTGAAGGCAGCTGCTTAACCAACTGAGCCACCCAGGCGTCCCCGGGGATATTTCATTTAAATTTTCAAATACACTATTGTTTATTTCTAATATCTGAAGGATATGCAATCAGGTCTCCTTTTTTCATCCGTGTGCTACTGGTAATCTATTCTGTATCATCTTCCCTTTCTTTATCAGATACACTAAGGGATTCTTCATTTTATTGTTTTGAAAGATCAACATTTTACTAATTTTGTCTATTACATCTGTAATTATTAGAATTGCTATATAGTAAGTTTTAATTTGACTCATAATACATTAAAGTGATCTAGGATGTGAACTGTGAACCTAAACAAGTTGAGTAGATACAAGAGTTAATATGAACTAGAGTCATATAATATTCAAAATGTCAAGCGTACTGTGTAAACTTACTTGTCATACCAAGAACCAGGACAATCTCAACTCCAACAGGTAAACAACAGTCAGTTAGTAACATTCAGATGACACTAAGACACAATATTTACACAGCTTTCACAAAAATACTCCAACAAGTAATGATAAAGACTCTTGGGAAAAGAAAAAAATAGGAAGTCTCAAAAATAAGAGGACATAAAAAGGACAAATGAAAATTCTAGAACTAAAAAATATAAATGCCAAAAATCTCATTGGATAGGATAGAATAGAGACAATATTAGAGGTATCTACAAAATCAAACATAGATCAATAGAGATTATCCAATTTGTACAACAGAAAGAATTTTTTAGTAAGCCTCAGATTTTTTGCTGTAATTTAAATTTTCAATTATAACATTCATTATAGCATTCATATATAATATGATTATATATTAATCATATATAAATATATGATGTTAATTAATATATTATATATTAACATATGATATTATTATATTAACATTCATATATAATATAATTCAATTATAACATTCATTGTAACATTCATATCATCAGAGTCCCAGAAAGGAAGGAAAAACATGTAGTACTAAAAACGTATTTGAACTAATGACTAAAGCTTTCCAAATTTAGTGAAATATATAACTATACAAATTTAATAAGCTGAGTGAATACTGGACAAGATAATCTTAAAGAAATCCATGTTTAGACAAAGTAGAATCAAACTTCTGAAAACCAGAGACAAGAAAAATATTATCCTGAAATCAGCCAGAAAGAAATGACATTTTCTATAGAACAAAGTTTCTCAAACTCAGTACCACTGACATATTGGGCCATATTGTTATTTTTGTGGGGGACTCCTAATCCATATTTTAAGATGTTTATCAGCACACTTGGCCTCTATTTATTAGAGTACTAGGTGCCAGTGGCACATACCCCTCAGTTGTGACAATGAAAAATGGTTGCAAACATTGTCAGATGTACTCTTGATGGCAAAATTGTTCCCAGTGGAGAACCACTGCATTTGATTTTAAATTCACCATCTTACTATTTGATTTCTTTGTATCCTTAGTGGATGATGTTTTTTCCCTAGTACCTTATTACTGGAAGCAGAAATTGTCCCTCTCCTTGACTCTATTCTTAGATTGTCCCTCTCCTTGACTCTATTCTTAGATTAATTTCTAAGAATAGAGTTACACTTTTGAAGAATATATCATTGATTTTATTCTAATGTTCACCTTTAGTATTTTTTTCTTCAACTTCAAATTGTTATTTTCCAATGTCCACTTGGATGTCAAACAATTCTCACAGTTTAGTATGTCCAAAATAAAACCCATAAACTGACACTATCACCATAAGACCCAAACATGGTTTCTAAATAGAGTTCTTCAGTTCTATCCTTCTTAGTAAATTAGACTATCTTCCAAGTAGCAGCCCACATCCAGGATCTGAGAGTAAAAAGAATTCATTTTTTTCCCTAGGGAACTCGGGAAGTAAATGTACCTTGCAAACCCTGAATCTCTCTCTAATCCATCTCTTCTCACTACCGAGTCTTCCAAAGCCTAGTTCCAGATCTTGTCTTTCATTGCTGGACTCCTGTCTTCTGTTTGTTTTTTTCTGATAACCAGCAATTATACCATATAACAGTCAAATGTGCCCCTCGAAATGTAAATCAGATCTCAACATTTCCAGGCACAAATTGTGCAAATACAATAAAAACAAAATATATTTGTCTTACAAGGTCTTATGTCATCTCATTCGTAATTTGGGATTTCTTCCTCAGTATTTCCTATACTTAAAGTGCTATTTGGGTAGAATTTTTGCATAGCTAACTCTTAATCATTTAGTTACCAGGTATCTTTCCAATACCACAGAGAGTCTCAGCCACTTTAATAAAGCCATTCCCATTCCCCATTGTTCCACGGCATATTTTCCTATTTTTTTTCTTTATGTCCATTTACCACTATCTGATGTTATATATATTTTCTTTTTAACAATGAAACACCCAATAAATATGTGAGCACTATCAGGTCTGAGGCTTTTGTGTACCATTCCTTTGATGTCTCAGCACTAATTGGTAGACTCAGTGTTTATATTTTGAGTTCTTTTTTCCTCTACCCTGTGTACTGTTGCACTCCCCCTATACCCCTAAACACATACACCATCTCCACTACCATCAGGCTGCAAGTTAGGCATGGCCATCTGACTAAAACTGAATTGCCACTTTAAAGAAAAAAAGCCACTGAAGAAAACCTGTGCCCTCTGCCATGTCTCCTATCCCTGCCATAGAAACCAAAGTCCTTCCAGACCGGAGAGTCTCTATCAGTGCTATTTCCTGAATGAGGGTCACTTGAACAGAACTCTTGTGACCTAGAAAGGCCATGTAGCTTTGGGAAATATGCAGTGTTTCAAGGTAGTGTGGTTTTCTGTCTAGTTGTTCTATAGCACAACCTAGCCTGCCCTGCCTTAAATGACATTAGCATTTAACAAATACTGTAGAATGAATAAATTCAACTTCACTATCATACCTATAAGACTATAGCATAGCTCAGTCAAGAATCAGTTGTAACGCACCAGATAATTGACATTTATTATGGAACATGGAAGCAGTGATCTCTAAAATATTTGATATGCTGAACATCCTTTGTCATAGCTTGTCTCTTTACTACCATTGTGCTTAGCATTCCTAGACAGAAAATAATCAAAGGCGATGACCAGCAAAGCTCTGTGCATCTATCTTAGGAAATAATTTAAAGTTTTTTGTCTTTCTTCTTACCATTATTACAAGGTTTTGGTGCTCAAAATAAATATGGATTCCCATTCCCTCCTCCTTTACCTCTTTTTTTCATCTTTCTCATTCTTCTAGGTAATGGAGGACTATCAGATGTTTAAAGAAGACTGGTCATGCAATTAAAAAAATACTTGAGCATATTAATCTGTTGTCCAACCTTCCATAAGCAACTTATGTTTATAATATCCCTCAGAGGAGATTTCGATTCCTTTTTCAATTATTTTAAATTTTCTTGAAATATCTAAAATACTCATGCTTCAAATCTCAAACATTACATTTCTTTCCAACTACTCTTCTCTTCCTTAAACAAGGTAATATAGTAATTCAAAACTACAACTTTCTGAAACTAAAAGCATGTTCTTATTCACTATTCAATATAGTCTTTTTTATTTTGCTGCTGTGAATTTCCTTGTTCTATTCTCTCCTCTGGAAAGGCCTTCCCCTGTGTCTTCACATTCCTATGGCCATCCATTTTACAAGGAACACTTCATGTTTCCTACTTTATGGTGGATCCCATGGTAATTCTAGTTCCCACTGATCTTTCCCCGTGAGATACAGCAGCACTCAAAATTCACAGACCACTCTCTGCACTTTGGCAGATTTATGTTCTGTCTGGTAATGGTCTGTAATTGCTTCATATATGCTAACCTTGCCTCCAAAACTAGTTTTTGAAGATTAATGAGACAGGAGCTTGACTTTTCCTTTCTGTGTAATTCCCATAGCAGCAAGACAAATACTAGACACACAGTAGGCATTCAAGGAAAATGTGTTCATTTGAATTAAACCAATTTAAGCTTAACAAGATTTAAATGAAATTGTCTATCTTGTGAAAAGTGGCAACTTACACCTACGCGAAACATTAAAGGAGCTCAGGCTTTCTTGCTTAAGTTTTATGTCCAATTTGTTCCAGTCCCAAACCCCTCGACAAAAACAAAATCTTTTAATCTGTTTGCAAAATATTCCTTCCTTCCTCCCATCTTGCCACTGCAACTCTGTGATATACTGCCCTTGCCTATTACCCCTTTATAGCTGTTTTGTTAAAGTTCATACCGCGAAGACCTGTAAAAGAAATTTATGGCTCTAGGGATTTCAGCAAATTCTAAATAACCGTAACAGGAACATGAAGCATTAATTAAAGACACTAGAGTCTAAGTTATAACAGGAATCCTGACATTTAAGGCCCTGGTACCATGTAAATTTAAAACAGTATGACAAACAGAGAGTAATTTGATGGTCAGGAGGTTATAATGGATACCTTAATACCTTTATCAAGAAAAAGTGCCTGTCCTTGCTCTAACCCCTATCAGGGGCTTCAGGGGCTCCCTTCATAAAACACAGTGATGCCTACTAAATATTTTTGCCATAACTCATATATAAGCCTGTCTTTTCTTTAAATACACCAGAGATTAAACAGTAACCCCCAACATTCACACACCAATTTTCAAAGAAAACAATCTAATATTTAACATATATTTGCTGCAAATTATCCATTTTTTTAGTTTACTGCAGGACTGTATTTAAAGTCAGGACACCAAGGAACATGCCATAATCCGTAAGAGCAATTTTTCTCCATGGAATAGAAGGATTCTTGTCTAAAGCCAGAAGTCAGTATTCCTGACTCATTCATTTAAATCATGCAATGGAATATGCTTTGCCTAACCTGAAATAAAAATGAAACAGTAGCAACTCAACTTGCTTTAGGTGCTTAATACCTAATACTCTTCTTAAAATATTATGCACACTTGTTGATATGTATATGTTGACATATTACACCTATTTGTGGAATGTATGTCTACACAAGGAACACAAACTGATCCTCGAAATGCAAATGTGCAGCAAATATCTCTGTCCCATCCTTACCTGCACTTACAGCAATTCCTCCCCAGAAGGGTAGACGGTTTCCTCTCTGTGAAATTCTTTGGCATGTATTTTACCACTTGTGATATGCCATTTTGTCATATAGATTTTGTGTATATGGTCTTATTCAAGTAAATTACAAGTACCATAATTTATACTTGTATCCTCTACAACACTTGGCACTGACTAAATATATTGGACTTTTAATAACTATCTCTTGGTTGATTAATCAATTTACCACACCTGCTAATTGCAAAGTGACATCTTTGTCACTAACAGACACATAAGTGAATTACCAAAAATCATGTAAATTCGAATATAATCAGATTAAGCCCAAAATTAACTTTGGAGGAGACGACTACCCTCTCCTTCAGACCTTCCTCCACTTTATAACTACTTATTCTTCACTTACAATTCAGCTACTCGCTTGCCTTCTTTCTCTTTTCAGCTTTATGCTGTTATTTAATATCTCACCAGTTGTGTAATTTCAGCTCCCAAATTGAATAAGACGTTCCCTCCAGTGGAACCCTCACCTTGACAAATAGCCAAATAGTAATTATTATTCCTTTCAGGGTTTGAGCTATGGAATCATGCCTGCAATATCCCAAGCTTGAGTGCCTAGAAATTTATGCTATACTTCCCCGTGTCGGAGTTTCCATCTGAGATCGTATTTCAAGCCCTCTCATTTTTTTCCCAATGTGATTAAGATAATTCCTTTATGAAGTTGGAGGCTCAGCGAGACGTTCAGAAAGAAACTTGATGTTTCATATTTTTGCAAACTTCCTCTCCCCATTTCCTTTCCTATCATTTTTGCCACACTGAGAGGGAGGATTAATTTTGCAATGGTCTCTAATTTTTTTCTAAATGTGTGACCCCCATATTAATAGGAGCCAGAGGACTCATTCATCATATCTGGTCACTGTGAAACTGACATTTACAGGGTGGAATGTTTCTCGCTCAGGATAAATGGGTATCATTTGTAAAACATGCCGCACCCAATCGTAGGCTCCCATGGCTCTCAAACTACATTTTTAAGCAACAATATAAACCATTCCCCAAACTGAAAGGTCTTTTCAAATATTTACTGCCTACCTATGGAATTTTTATTCTGCTGGCTGCTGCCATCAATAATCCTGGGAGCTCCAAGCTAAGTGTTGTGTGTGACCTCCAAGGAAAGTCTTAGTGCTGCAGAATGGGGGAGGTGGGTTCCGCATCCTGCATTCTTCCTTCTGTCACTTTCTAGGGCCTATCACAGAGAAAATAAGGATTGTAGAAGGCTTATTTTTCAGTTGAGAATGAAAGTTCTCAAGCTTTGCATTTGCAAGTAAGCTCAGTGTTTTTTGTTTTTTGTTTTGTTTTGTTTTGTTTTGTTTTTTGCGCGTTGCACTTCTGATTTATTCTGGATTTAAGTCTTGCACCAATTAGTGTAAATAGTTAAATCTCCGTGTTTTTTTTAATATAATTTTTTATTTTTTATAAACATATATTTTTATCCCCAGGGGTACAGGTCTGTGTGTTTTTAAGTGTTTTCTACACAAATGGGATATTCTTGCCCACTTTCTCCATGAAGACTTTCGATTACCCCAGCGCACCGTAATCTTATAACTAGCCTTTTGCTTCTATTTTTTTAAACCCAGTCTTGAGTTCGGGCTCTCCTGTCACTTGGACAACTGGACGATCTTAGTGTAGACTCCTAATTCCACCACAAGCACCAGACAAACCCCTCCCCTAAAAGAGCTGTGATTTGGGGAACTTTGGCTTTCTCATGGTGGGCTCCGTCTTGTGATTCTACATCCACATGCTTTTTGCCTCCTGGCAGTGAGTGCACAGCACAGCTCTTCAAACAGTTCCCTTGAAAATGTACAGTTCCCACACTAAGAATCTGGTGAGCTTTAGGAAGTATTGCAAAGTTGCAGATTCTCTTTTCCTCTTTCCCCTCTCTTCTCTGCTCTCCCTCCCCTTTCTTCCCTTTCTTCTCTTGGCCTTCTAAAAAGCAAAATATTTTTCTTGCCTCCTATAGAATATCTTCAATCCCTTGCTCAAGATGTGGACACAAGGGGTGCCTGGGTGGCTCAGTCGTTAAGTATCTGTCTGCCTTCAGCTCAGGTCATGATCCCAGGGTTTTGGGATCCAGCTGCACATCAGGCTCCCTGCTTGGCAGGAGGCCTGCTTCTCCCTCATCCACTCCCCCTGCTTGTGCTCCCTCTCTCACTGTCAAATAAATGAAAAGGAGAAGTGAGTTGGGGGAAATTGGAGGGGGAGACAAACCATGACAGACTGTGGACTCTGAGAAACAAACTGAGGGTTTTGGAGGGGAGAGGGTTAGGAGGTTGGGTGAGCCTGGTGGTGGGTATTAAGGAGGGCATGTATTGCATGGAGCACTGGGTGTGGTGCATAAACAAGGAATGCTGGAATACTGAAAAGAAATATAAAATAAAATAAAATAATAAAATAAAAAGATATAGACACAAGTTCAACTTTCAAGCTTTACAAGAATTCACTGTAATTAGGATTTCATTCCAACTACAACAAAAGTCTGTATTCCTCCTTAGGGGAATTGATAGCATGGTAAGACTAAAACTACATTCATCTTATGCCATTCCTAGAAAATCCTTCTTCTTTTTTTTTTTTTTTTTTTTTTTTTTTTTTTTTTTTTTCTCAAAGATTTTATTTATTTATTTGACAGAGAGAAATCACAAGTAGATGGAGAGGCAGGCAGAGAGAGAGAGAGGGAAGCAGGCTCTCTGCTGAGCAGAGAGCCCGATGCGGGACTCGATCCCAGGACTCTGAGATCATGACCTGAGCCGAAGGCAGCGGCTTAACCCACTGAGCCACCCAGGCGCCCCGAAAATCCTTCTTCTTTCAATTAAAGTATAACTGCTCTGTCTTGGACAAACAAATGGTAAGCCCGGGCAGTTAGTTCTATGGTGACCCATCTCTGTCACTGGTTATACGCTTACCATACTGTGAGGTCAGAATTTAAACATGTCCATCCAGGTACTGCACTTAATAGGAAACAAGATAGATGAATCTCAGCCCTCACAGAATTTACTCTATGAATGAAAGGGTCATAATTAAAGTGAAATTCTATAATAACCTATCTGAAAGACTAAATGTGACGATTAAAAAAGACGTGATTTGGACAGTGTGGCAATCACAAACACTCAATAACTATACCATCCCTCTGTAGCTATGCATCTCAGATCCTCCTAACAATGCAAATAGATGTTGTTACCATCATTTCACAGAATAAGATACTTAAGTATTAGGGGTGATTAATTAATTGTCCAAGGACATATAGGCAAAACGGAGAGGAGCTGAAATTACAATATGATTGTTTCTGAACTTAAAGCCTCCTGCATTTTGGTTTTCTGTGTGAACTTCATAATTCATACAATGAACATATACATATGAAAAGTTTCATGAAACATTAATATAGAAATTGAGGTTTTAAAAAGTTACCACACTTAACCATCATCCTGAACAAGAAGACTATTCTCTGTGGGAAGAAGCCTCCTTAATGCCCCTCCCCATTCATAAACACTTTCATCCTTGGAAAGTAGCCAATATAAAACATCAAATTTCTTGCTTTTATTTATACTTTTACCAAATAATTATACATTTACAAATAATACAGATTAGTTTTGTTTAGGGATATTATATAACTAGAATCACAGTCAAAACGCTCTACTATTATTCTTGTCATAAATCAGTGTCAAATGTCTACAATGGATATATCACTCCAGGCTTTTTTTTTTCTTTCAGTCGATTTAATTATGTTTGAGCAATTATCATATGGTCTCAACTACTGCAGGATTATAAGGATTTACTTTTTGGTAGTGTAAGTCCAACCACCTTATTTCTTCTTCAAGAATGCTTTTGCAGAACACACGAATATGCATTTTTCCAAAGAAGATAAACAGAAGACCATAGACACATGAAAGGATTCTAAATACCACTTATCAGTGAAATATCAAAACTACAATCAAATATCACCTTATACCTGTCAGAATGGCTAAAACCAACAACACAAGAAAGAGGTATTGGTGAGGATATAGAGAAAAGGGAACCCTCCTGTACTGTTGGTAGTAATGCAAAGTGCTGCAGCCATTCCAGAAAACAATATGGAGTTTCCTCAAAAAGTTAAAAATAGAACTACCCTACAATCGAGTAATTATTTACCCAAAGAATTATTTACCCAAAGAATACAAAAATACTAATTCAAAGGGATACATGCTCCCCAATGTTTATAGGACTATTATCTACAAATAGCTAAATTATGAAAACAGCCCAAGTGTCCATACATTGATGAATAAAGAAGATGTGACTATATATCAAATATATATATGGAATATTACTCAGCCATAAAAAAGAAAGAAATCTTGCCATTTGCAATGATATAGATGGAACTAGAGAGTAATATGCTAAGTGAAATCAGAGAAAGACAAGTACATATGATTTCATACCTATGTGGAATTTAAGATATAAAACAAATGAGCAGAGAGAAAGAGACCAAGAAACAGACTTTCAACTGTAGAGTACAAACTGATGGTTCGCAGAAAAGAAGCGGGTAAGGGGATGGGTTAAAGAGGGATTGGGAATGAGGAGTACACTTGTCCTGGGGCACCTAGGTGGCTCAGTCGGTTAAGCATCTGACCCTTGATCTCAGCTCAGGTCTTGATCTCAGGATCATGAGTTCAAGCCCTGCACTGGAGAAGAAAGAGTACACTTGTGATAACCACAAGGTGATGGACGGAAGTGTTGGATCACTATATTGTACACCTGAAACTAATATTTCACTATATGTTAACTGGAATTTAAATAAAAACTTAAAAAAATGCTTTGGCTATTCTTCACACTTTGCCTTGTCATATGTATTTTAAGTTCATCCTATTAAATATTAATCTGGCACAGTAAAAGTTTTGTTTTGTTTCCTGTTTTGTTTCCTGTTTCAGAGTGCCTATAAATGAAGGATAATTGACATCTGTAAAATATTGAATTTCCTAATCCACACAAATGGAATACTTCTGTTACTCTTAGATCATCTTTATTATTTCTTAATATTTTTGTTTGTTTCCTCTAGAAGTCTAGCACAGGATTTGTTAGATTTCTAGAAATTAAATGTTTATTTTATATAGCATTATTTTAAGTTTTATTTGTGTGTCAGTATGTAAGACACAATTTTTGGATAATAAACTTATTGAATTCTTAATTATAATTTTCTGTAGATTCCCCTGAACTTTCTACATATAAAAATGTATAATTTACAAATGAGTTTTTCCTTTTTACTTCCCTATACATATATATTTTTTTCTATGTAGTTATATACTTGTACATATTGATGTGTCTTGTTTACAATTTTTATTTTCTATACATTATATTTTGACATGTTAATTTTTCTGGCTAAAGTAAGATTGGTTCTTCAGAGGCTATTCAGTTCTTTGAGAGAGCAAAATTCTCAACCAGGAACATGCCTTTGTTATTCAAACTAGCCAATCCAGAGCAATACCTTCTCTCTCCAGGGCTTATAGTGCCCTGGAAGCTGCATGGTTCTGCCTTAAACAATCCAGGACCAGTTGCCAAACTATCAGAGGCCACACTATGGCTTTAGAGCCTGCCAAAAGTAATCAAACTAGCCAGTCCAAAAGTGTTTACCTACCGTGCATGGCCTTTCCCATAGAAATATCAAACAAGGTCATGGCCTAGAAACCCTCCTTGCTCCTGCCCTACTGTCCCCTGAATGAAGCTGTTGTTTTCCCAGGTGACCCTACTTGTAATGTCTTGACTCTTGTTTCTAGGATCTGTGAGTATAATAAACTCTGTCTTCTTGAGGCTCTCCTGTGTCCCCTCTTGTGACCACAGATGACTGACCATCACATAAAAGAACACAAAACAATATGCATATTTTTTGGTTTAAGAAATCAGAGTTTCCATACAGTGTTGAACAAAAACAATGAGAGAAACAACTATCTTTATCTAAAGATAACTTTATCTTTACCAATTAAAGAATGCTTTCTTTTTCCATTAATAATGGTTTCTATTGGAGGTTAGTTTTTAAAGAATCCTTTATCAGACAGGACCATTTAATTCAGATTAGCTCCCTCTGAACTTAGTTTGCTATAATGAGTTGCTTAATTTGCTCAAGTGATGTTTATCAATTTTCCTATATCTTTGCATGACCATCTGGTATTTCTCCTGAATTCTGTAAGTCCCAAGTTTTATTGATTTTTAAAATGTAGGCTGACCTTACATTCTTGAGATTCACCCAATCTGGAAGTATATAAAATAAGCAAAGGATCATTGTCAAATACAGCTTAACATTCGATGTTTTTTATTTGTGTTCATAATATTAATCTAATTTTCCTTTATCAATTCCCATAAATTTTTGGTATCAAGTTAGAATAGTTTTCTAAAATATGTTGTGGAATATACTCCCCCTCCATTCTCTGGGAGAATTGGTAATAGAATTATTTGTGCCTTGAACATTTAGTAGAACTTAAAGATACAACTATCTGAACCCAGAGGCTCTTTTACTTTTTCTTTATGGAACTTTTAATTATCGATTATATTTCTTTAATAATTATGAGACTATTTAGGCATTCTATTTCTACCTAAGTAGCTTTGGTAAATAGCTTCTCTATGCAACATCTTCAAATTAACATCAATTGGTTAATAATTTCTTCTTATATTTGTTCAATACCCTAAAGGCCTATAGTGATATTTCCTTTATCATTCCTGAAATAAGTTAATTAAGCTTTTGTCCCTATTAAGCACTGTTGCCTGAAGTTTATAGATTATATTAGTCTATATAAAAAAACATTTTTGAGCTTTTGTTAAGACTAATGTAATATTTTCCACATGCTCTATTTTTATTATTTCTTTCATTTTCTTCGTATTCTGTTGTTTTTGCATAAATATGAGATGGATGTTTACTTAATTAATACAGTTTCTCTTCTTTTCTAATATATACAATGAAAACCATAAATTAGCCTTTAAGTTTCTAATGAAGACCTACCAAATGACCTGACAATATCTGGCTTGGGAAAAAAAAGACAAATTGGAAGCTTTTGGCCTTATACAGTTTGTTATTCCAAAGATACTTAATATAAAGCTAAGCCACAAACTCAGAAGATACTTGCAAATATATTTATACATCTAAGAACTTGTATTCCAAGTATAAGAATTAACTTTTACAATTCAATAAGACAGATTTAAATATGAACAAAATATTTGAATAGGAACTACTATAGATATGGAAAAAGCAAATATACACTGAATACACTTATCATTAGCCATTCAATAAATATAAATTAAAACTGCAGTGAGGTACATCCTACCAGAATGGTCAATTAAAAAAAAAATATATATATATATATATATATATAAACTATTTCTAAGATTCTAGAACAACTGGAACCCCAATGTTGTTAGATGGTGGGAGATCAAAATTATGTCACTTTAGGAAAGTACTTGGCAAATTCTCATAAAATTAAGCATTTTTTGTAGGATCCAAGAATCCTACTCTCAAGTATTTTTCAAAAGAAATGAATATATGCCCAAATAAAACTATATTAAATGTGACACAATAGATATAACAGTCAAAACTGGGAATAACTCAGTGTCCATCAACTGTTGAATAAGTTATCAAAATGTGACATATTTGTTAAATGAAATATTATTTAGCAAATAAAAGTCATAAACTGTTGATGCATGGCTAAATCTCTTGTGCACTATACTAATTGAAAGAAACCAAAAGCAAAAGATGGACTACTTTCTTCCAGTTATGTGAAATTCACAAAAGATGAAACTAATGACTGAGAACTGGCCAGTGGTTACCAGAAGCTAAATGGGATACTATGATGAGCCTGGCTACAAAGGGGTACCAGAAGATTGAGAGGGTTCTAGTAAAATTAGGTATCTAATCATAGTGTTCATTATATAACAGTAAAAAATAAAAACAATTATAAAACTAATTTAAATCTTTGCATTCAGAGATTAGGTAAATATTTAAAAAAGTGAAATGTCAGAAACATTTTTTAATTTATGAAACAAGACTGTTAGTGTTTATATATGTTTAATAAAAAGTAAACTAGAAAGTTAGAGCTGATATCTGGTTAAGGCAAATTCCTCTTCCATCATTCCTTCCTTAAGGTACTTGGATAATACAGGCAAACAAGTTTATTATTCAGATCTACTCCATGTCTTTAATATCTGGTCTTCTTGGCTCATGTACAGTGCTAGGATTAAACGGAGGTCTGTGACTCCCATGTTCAAGTCCTTTCAACAATTCTTCAAGTAGGAGTTCAAATGAACAAAATTCAGGAACAGGATTTCAATGAACTGGACATATATTCAACCCAGTATGTATCAGCTGTAGTAGCTGAAACACAACCAATTGGTTTAGCAGGAATTACATCTCCCAGAAACCCTCCCCCCGCACCCACAGGGCCAGATTAGAGCTGGGCAAAGAGGAAGTTGCATGAGATTTGAACGGTGGACGTGAGGCAGTAGTCCTCACGTCAAGGCAAGTAGCCCCTGACTCCCTCAGGGTCATTGTGGCTGGATTTGGGGAGAGCCAGTTGCAGAGATCATGGCAGATTCTAGCTAGTTTAGCCTTCACTTTGTATCTAGCTCTTAATTCTGTTGACCAACAGCCGTCAATCTCCAGATGCTTGGGGGCAGACCCACAGAAGTATTAGCATAGCATCCCCCGGTAAACCTACCCGTTAACCTCACATTTATAATCCCTCCAGTGGCTCTGCTTCTCAGAATAGTTCTTTGATGACACCTTTGATGTTCTGTCTTCCCTCCTGGATCTTCACTTGTCCAGCTTTTCCCATACTATCTAATTCTTACAATAAATCACTTACTCTGTTAACTCAAAGGAAAATATGATGACTTTAAGTACTTAAGAATACTACTACGTGTGCATGTGCGCACAAGCACATACAGACTCACGGTTGTTTAGCCCACCCAGGTTTTTTGTCACTTGCAGCATCATCTGAAAGGAAAGGTTATCAAATTGCATGAACTAACTCCACGATAATGCATAAATTTGAACTCAGGCAGAGAGCACTTCAACTCTATTATTAACTCCTGTCTTTAAACCCTTCCAGGTTTAACCAGTTTTCAGGTTGAAGGGGACTAGTTGTCCTAGAGAGGACATCAGCTGTAAGCTATTAAAATTTGCTCCACCTGGGCTCTCACCCTTCCATTAAATTGGCCTAGAATTGTCACTGTGGTAGCAGGGCTCCAAAAGAAATAAATACAAATTTTCTTGAAGCTCAGGATCAAAATCACACATTTATTCTGTTGCATTCCACTGGCTAAAGTAATTTCAGAAAGCCTGCATAGATTCAAGAGAGGAAGAAGGGACTTTTGCTTAATGGAAGAAGCTTAAAGCTTAAAGGATATGTCTTTTTTTTTTTTTTTTTTTTTTTAATTACCACTGTCATTTTCGTAGTGAGCACTCTTTGGGGTGAGATAGGGGGAACACAGTGAGGAAATAGTCTCTTAGCAGATGAAGGGGTCCCTGACATCAATCCTTCCTCTCCCTGGGAGAAAGAAAAGAGTCCAGCTCCCTCTCTCAAGTGTTTCATACCACCCCACCTTCAGCCTCTCATCACCATACACTGCTCTGAAATATCAACTGTTGAGAATCTATGGGGAGAAATAAAACCAGGGGTCTTCTACATACTTCCTTACCTATTATTCAACTTGAACCTTAGATCTACTCAGAGATAAAAAGAATGTCTGAGTCCATATGATGCCCTTAATATCGTCCTCCCAGTGTCTACAGCTGCAACCCCAAAACAAAGTTTTCTAATCTTTCTGATTATCAAATGTATCCAGGGAATTTGATCATATATAAATTCTTGAGCCATAATCCCACATGCACTGAATTAAAAGCTTTGTGGATATGGTAAAGACACCCATATTTTACTGCCACTGACAAAGAAACAAGGTTACAGATAGTTTGCTACCTCTCAAAAAACAAAAACAAAAGTGAACAACCATCATTAGAAGAGTTGGCAATGAAATCCGAAGATCTGGACTTGTTCAATGCCCATTTCTAATACACTCCATTCATTCAATACACACAAGGAATCAAATTCATTTTATTTACATTAGGACCTTTTAATGCAATTTCAAATAATTCTGACATCCTATCTTTGATTATACATCATTAATTTGACATACTCCAGGAGAATTCCAGAATAGGTAATCTAGAAGTAATCTGCTTTCCATGTACATTGATTTTGAAATTTTTAATCTTTAGTATGATTCTATATCTAAATCTGTTTTCGGGAAATTTACCATTATCTGCAAAGTTTAATAGACCTATGACACTTACATTACATCTTTTACATAGAAAAGGCAAAATATTATCATTTACTTTGACCTATTGTCAATATTGTCAGTGTCTAACAGAGCATTTCCCTCTTTTTTACTCTTTTTCCTTGTCCTTCAAGTAAAATTGCCCTTTTACTCATTTTTGTTCTACCTAAGACTGGCAGCTGATTTTGAAGTGTCAGACCATTATTTGTTTTTTGGGGTATTACCATTTATTGCAAGGAGGATAAAATCAATGTGACATTTCCAGAACAATGATAGATGACAATTGTGAGTGGTCTTTAAATGCAGAAGACTAATTTTTTAAAATGTCACAAGTGTACTATTTCAGACTTTGTCAAAGATAAAGCAGTAAAACTTATAGACATAAAAACTAATATTTCACCATGTTACTTGCAGATAAAGATGCTATACTTATATTGTTATAGGTTTATCTAAATACTGCCTTACTACTAGCTAAAATAACTACAGTATAGTATCATAGAAGTCCACTGATTTGGGCCTTTCAGAAACAAAATTTAGAAGCTTTGAGTGAGTATGTGTGTCTATGTGTGTGTATATCCACATGTAGACTCGGACTGTGGGTAGAAAGACTTTGAACTTGCAGACTCCATGTATCATATTTATCTATTCTTGTCTGTATGACCCTGAGAAAGCTACATACCCTCTTGATGATTCACTATCCCCATCTTTCAAATAAAGATATCACTGGATGTTAACCCAAAGCTTAAATGGAAAAGATAGACAAAAACCTTAGAATAGTGGCCTGACACACAGAAAGCACTCAAATGTTAGAAACTGTCTACAAATACTATTGTTTTAAAATGACACACTGTCAACCCCTGATTGTTCATATGAACAGAATTTTTTTATATTATCATTTTGTTATTGTGCATGCTTTCTTACTGATCTTTAAATTCATTTCATGCAGGGCCTGGTTTCAGTGAATCCAAATTAAAATTGTGTGCATTTTTTAAAAGATGTATTTATCTGACACAGAGAGAGAGGGAGAGAGAGTATGAGCATGGGGCAGGGAGGAGCACTGTGCTTGAAAGAGAGGGAAAATCTCAAGCAGACACCATGCTGAGCATGGAGTGAGACATAGGGCTTAATCCTACAACACTGAGATGACCACCTGAACCGAAATCAAGAGTTGGACGCTTAACTGAATGTGCCACCCAGGAACCCCAAATTGTGTGCATTCTGTTAACGCTGGAACTAATGGTCAAGAAGCAGCTGAGCAGGAAGCCAGGAAGGAACTGCATCGTTCCCATGGATGATCTTTTTTAGAAATGTGATTTATGGGTCAGAGGAACTAAGTGTAAGTCATAATCTGGGATTTGTCCTCAAGGGATTTAGCAGGAATTTAGAACAAACTTATATCGAGAGTCACTTTCTTACTCTGCCCAACTGAATTCAAGAAGAAAAAGAACAGAAAAGCAGAAGAGCAAGGGGAAATGCCCTGTTGCTTTCCATATTGATGGTTACTGGATGCTTTATTGATACCCAGTTACCCCTTCATTGAGATTATTCAGTCTGCACAAGTCTTGGGGCTTCCCTGAAGATGAAGGCCTTCCCTTAATTATGTATGTATGAAAGTCATCTTGCTTTCTGGAATATTACTTTGTAGTAAGGGGCTCTTAAGTAGTAAATCATAAATCCTAAATAACATCAATATACCTGCTAACTTTCATTAAGTGTTCAACTCATGAAATCTTGTGTTTGTGAAAGGCCTGCATTCAAGTTTCAACTCTAAAACTTATAATTTTATGATAGTGAACAAATTATTTAATATATCTGCATGTCCATATTCTTCACCTAGTCAGTGGGGATAACAATGCTTAACAGGTAGTGTCTTGAGGTACCTGGAGGACATGGACTTCCGGAGCCCAAAGATTCTCAAATTAAGTTTTTATTGCCCATCCTTTTACTCTCCTGCCCAACCCTTAGTACTTTTTGCATAATACTTACAAAGTTACAAAGCGCTTAGTTTACAGATTGGCCTTAAGGGTCATCAATGTTAATGAGATTCAAGATGAAGAGATCCTGAGTCAGCAGGTAAATGGTATCCTAGATCCCAACAGCCTTTTTTTGCCACAGACACTCATCCTTGCCCTGAGCCCATTATTACAATTATGAAGCTTAAGAAGAAAGGACTTCAGAATAAGGCCAAGGGGGTAGGGGGATATAAAAATATTCCTAGCCAGTTTCTGCTTCAAACTCAAATGAAAGCTCCTCACCTGGACCTTATAAAGTAGTAACTCTGGCCACAACAAACCACGACCACCAAGAACAGAAAGAACAGAAACACCAGTACAGACTTCTTTCCAGTTCCTGCTTGTCCTGTCTATGAATCTCTGCCCACTGTTTCTTACTAGTGCAATTATCAGACAAAACTTATCAGTCTAAAGAGAAGCGTGCTAAAGGTGTGCAAGACAAAACAGTTTGCTGGAATGCCTATAGCAACAACTTGAAAGCTTCCAGGTTGGAGAAAACCTGGACATTATTTTACTCACTTAAGTCCCATAAAGAAAAGCCATTGGAAACCCAGGCCTTTAATATTTTAATTCAAGTTTCATCTCTAACATTATTTTAAAATAAAACACACAAACCTTAATCCTGACTCATTGTGAGTGGAGGAAAAATAAGCAGAGGAGAGGGTTGGGTAGGTATAAATGCAGAAAGCAGAGAAGATTTTGGAGCACCTACTGGAGAACAAAGAACATTTTAACCACATTCCAGAAGTGATACCCCCAAATCAAGACTTACCATCACAGACTTTGATGTCCGCTGTTCCAGGTTCCAGTAAGAGTTGAGCCCAAAGAACAAGGTCAGGCAGATGAATGCCCTCTATTTCCCTGCCAGTGACAGTGTGGTCTTCAAACCAATAGCACTAGTATCATGTGGAAGTTTATCGGAAAAGAAGAACCACAGGCTGTTGGTCACAACTTCCAGGATTCCTCAGGTGAAATCTGCAGCCAGTCTCTGTACGCTGCGGGCAAGGAGAGTCGGAAGGCCCCTCCAGGTTAGTAGCCAGTTTTAATGAGCACAGGAACTTAACAAAGGAGGTGTGTTCCCGGTGACCAGCCAGAGACAAAGAAATCTCCAAACTGCCCCAGGATCTTGAGAATTTGTATAGAGGCTGTAACTGGGCTCTGTGACAGGTACCATTGAGATAATCTCTGTAACACATTGCTCTCTCAAGGACGCATCCTAAAATTGCTTCAGCTATAGGAACAGGGAGGGGTGAGGGGTGAGGTCCTTCTCAATTGCCTGGGTGGGCTCCTGGGTCAACCAGAGGTCAAGTCCTCTCGATGACCTCTGCCAGTAACAGGCCCACCTCAGATTCAGTAAATCAGGCACTCAGGGCACCCTGGCAGGAATCTGGGTAGTAACAAGATTTTCAGGCGATTGATTTACTCATTACGTTTTTAAAGCACTGCTCTTGTTTTAGGAGATGTATATTGGAAAGTTTAAACCAGTTGTCACTAAGGACAGCTGTTTGGACCCAATCAGGATTCCTTACAGAAGCCAAAAATAGGCCTAAAGCCTAGACCAGTATTTCTCAAAGTCTGAGCACTGGACCAGTATCACCTAGAAATTGGCTAAAAATGCAGGTTCCTTGTCCTACTCTAGAAGTGCTGAGTCAGAAACTGGGAGTGGAGGCTAGTAATACAGGTTTTAACAAGCCCTGCAATGCTAACATCTGAGAATCAGATGCAGTCACTAGAACCCCCTTGGCCTGTAAGAAAACATTTTCCTTTCCTTTTGATTTAGCACACTAGTAGTAGTGTGGTAAATCAAACAGGTTATGAGGGTTACTAACAATGCCAACCCACAATGCCGATAGAAAAGCCAACCCAGACAGCCCAGGTGAGGTTTTCTCAGGGTTCTCAAGCAGTGGTGGTTCCTCTCTTTCCTTATTTTTAGAAAAAACTACCCCCCCAAAGTTCCATTTCCAGCAGGATCCAAAGCTCCCCTCATTTAATTCTCCTATCACTGCCTATACTCTGGCCTTCTATTACTGCTTTTGTCATTAAACTGTTCTCCTCAGCTTTTCACAGTATTGTGGTGGAGTAAATGATGGGAAGGGGGGATAAGAGAGTTACTGAAAGCCTTTTCCTAAGCTACTCATTGCTACCATTTTAGAAGCTGCTCCACTCCACTTCTGTGGTTCTGTTGTCCAGCCTCACCTCTAAATGTGGCCACCTATTCACAGGTGCATAAAGCAGTTACCTACCTTTGCTAACAGTTTAATGGTGGCCTCCCCAAAGATACTCATGTCCTAATTCCTGGAACCTGAGAATGTTACCTTATATTGGGGTAAGGGGAAAAAGTTTTTGCAAATGTATTTAAGACTTTGAGATGAGGAGATCATCCTGGATTAGTAGTATCCTTATAGGAGAAAGACAGAAGGAAATGTGTGACATAAGATGAGAAGACAGAGAGAAGAGAAGGCAATGTGACCATGGATACAGAGTAGAGTGGCATGACCACAAGCAAGGGATATTTGGAATCACCAAATGCTGGAAGAGGTAATACTGGAACAGAATTTCCCCCTAGAACCTTCAGAGGAAGGGTAGCTATGGAACATCTATCTTGATTATGGACTTTTGCCCTCCAGAGAGGTGAAAAAATAATTTTCTATTGTTTTAAGCCATCCAACTTGTGGTAATTTGTTAGAGCAGCCCTAGAAATTCAACACAGCTCTACTCTTCTAATTGAGAAGATCAATATGGCTACAGAAGGTCAAGTGGAAGGCTTTTAAGTATGAAAACCTCCCACAGTTATTTTATTACAATACTGTAAGAGCCAGTTCAAAGAACAACTAATAAAAAAGGACTCTTGATAGTATTCTCCACCTTTGAATCAGAAAATCTCCTCTATGTCAACTTTGTGCTCACCATCTTCAACTCTGTGTGTGACCAGGTCCCTGCTACACTCTCCCAAGCAAAGGTCTGTCCTCAATGTCCAAATGTTGACCAAAAACAACTCAAATTTATCACCTCCTCTGTCAATACTTAGTATATCATGAATAGCTATCATTTTATGGTATTTTTTTCTCCTTCCCTATATTTTATCATGATATAAATGATAGAAACTTAAAGGACTAGAACCACTAGTAACTCAGCAATTGCTGAGTCTAAATAGCTCTGATTTTAAGGGTTTGGTTTAGAAGCACTTATTCTTGAATTTATTAAGCCCTATGCCCCATATTTATAACCAAGTGGTCTTTAAGTATTTGGCTTGAATACCTATTAAAATAATTTTGAATATAAACATACATCCTCATACCATTTTTTCACTAATATCTAAAGTATTTTGTTATAAGTTGCAGTGGATGTAGATTCCAATCTCTTGTCAATTTTGACACTTTAAAATAATATTATATTTATCTTTTAAGTGTATCCAATAGAATCAAATATCATTACCATACCCATTTCCATCTATTTAAAAATACATTTTGCATGGTGAAAAAAACTATCAATAAAATGACAAGGAAACCTATTGAGTGATAGAGATATTTACAAATGACATACCTGTTTAGGGGTTAATATCTAAAATACATAAAGAACTTAAGCAAGTCAACACCTGAAAGCAAGCAATCCTATTAAAAATGGGCAGAGGGGGGCACCTGGGTGACTCAGTGAGTTAAGCCTCTGCCTTTGGCTTGGGTCAAAATCTCAGGGTCCTGGGATCGAGTCCCGCATTGTGCTCTCTGCTCAGCAGGAAGCCTGCTTCCTTTCCTCTCTGCCTGCTTCTCTGCCTACTTGTGATCTCTAACTGTCAAATAAATAAATAAAATCTTAAAAAAAAAAAAAGGGGGCAGAGGACCTGAATAGACAATTTTCCAAAGAAAACATAGAAATGGCCAATTGACACATTAAAAGATGTTCAACATCACTAATCAGGGAAATGTAAATCAAAACCACAATAAGATATCACCTCACATCAATCAGAATGGATAGAATCCAAAAGATAAGATATAACAAGTGTTGGTGAAGATGTGAGGGGAAAAAATGGAACTCTCTTGCACTATTGGTGAGAATGCAAATTGGTGCAGTCACTGTTGGAAACGCTATGGAAGTTCTTCAAAGAAATAAAAATGGTACTACCTTATGATCCAGTAATTCCACTACTGGGTATTTACCCAAAGAAAACAAAAACACTAATTTGAAAAGATACATTCATCTCTATCTATTGCAATATTATTTATAATAGCCGAGATATGGAAAGAACCCAAGTGACCATCAACAGATTTGTACATACATGTTCATACACACACACACACATGCAAGAACACACACACACGCAAGAACACACACATGCACTTAGGAATATTACTCAGCCATTAAAAAGAATGAGATCTTGCCATTTACAACAACATGGATGGGCCTAAAGGGTATAATGCTAAGTGAAATAAGTCAGAGAAAGGCAAATACCATATGACTTCACCCATGTGGAATTGAAGAAACAAAACAAAGGAAAAAAAAAACAACAACAAATAAACAAAACCCCAGACTCTTAAATATAGAGAACAAAATGCTGGTTGCTAGAGGGGAGGTGGGTGGAGGGATGGATGAAATAGATAAAGGAGATTAATAATATACTTATTATGGTTAGTACTGGGTAATGTACAGAACTGTTGAATCATTATATTGTACACCTGAAACTAACATAATAAGATTATGTTAATGATACTTGAATAAAAAAATTATATATATGTATATATATATACACATATATATACATATATATATATATATCACACACACACACATACATCTCAAAAACTTCAAGAGTGGCTCAGTAGTTTAAGTGTCTGACTCTTTGTTTCAGCTCAGGTCATGATTTCAGGATCCTGGCATTGAGCCTAACATAGGGCTCCCCACTTAGCAGGGAGTCTGCTTGAGATTCTCTCTCTCTCCCATTCTGTCTCTCCTCAACCCCACTCATCTACTCTCTCTGACTAAAATAAATAAATAAATCTTTAAAAGAAAAACAAACCTTAAGAGTTAGAACTTTTACATTTTCTTTTATTTCCATGCTGCTACATTCATGATATATTTATATGTATACATATACATATAAATATAAATATATTTTTAATTTTGTGTCAGTCATAGGTAACTTATGCTGAAAAGCCTATTATTGATCACCTTGTCTTATTATCAGATTCCTGTACAGATTATAAACAGTATGTAAACTGAAATTTAGTCTTAAACTTTCTGTATAAGTTTCTAAATACTATAAAATTTATTTTAAATGAGTTATCACAATTATTAAAGTAAATTTTTTATACTAAAAATTTCAATAGATTATTATACTTTAAAAGGTTCTTTAAACATCCTGATGAAATGGATGAAGCTGCTTCCTATGAATGTTACTCATCCTCAATTCTATTCTTTCTTTTATGTCTGTTGGGTTTTATACACGTAACATGCAGAAACATGGTATCAGTCAGAAAGGACCAGGCTATGAAAGGGTAATTAACAACCTCAAAACTTCAATGGCTAAAGCAAGTAAGCAACCAAAAATACAAAATTGCCGATTTTTCTCATCCTCTATGCATTTAATGCAAGTCAGTTGTAGGCTCTGGTTCATGTCTGCTGACTACAATATTCAGGCTGCCAGAGCAGCTGCCATTTTGAAAGTCGCTAATAGCAATGGTAGAGAGAAAAATATTACCAGGAATTAAATCCTTCAGTCCAGAAATAATATATGTCACTTTGACTCCCAAATCACTAGTAAGACGTGAAATCCTACTATGTACTAGAAGGGTGAGACTCCAAAAATTCTAGGTAACTTGCTGTACTGATTACCACAATTCATTCTTTTGCCCACTAAATATTTGGCTTACCTCTCCCCATTTTCATAAGCAAAATATTCTCATATTCTTCTAAACCAGACAATCCAGAATTTCAATTATTAAGTAGTGGTGGATAAGAGCTATTCCCCTTTTACATATAAATTAGAAAAGATGAGATTATGAAAGACAAAGTAGAAAAGGCAAAATGGAATGAGTCTTCAATTGTAGCAGTTCAGTTATAAGAAAGGGGAAGTTTGAAGTTCAAGAATCAGGCAATTGATTCCCTCAAAATTCTCCATGCTCAAGAACCCTTCAGATGATCTTAATCAAGCCCTAGGGTAGATATAATAAGTTTGATCACCACTAGTGCTAGCCCAAGAGGAAAGAAACATTGGTATGTAGTTTAGGCAGAACAAATGATATCATTTGCTATTAACACTGAAGAAACCAAATTTTAGAAGAATTAGTATTTCCCAAAGATTCACAATTAGTGACCTACAAAAATGGTATAACAGAAAAAAATTAGCGTAATTTTTATTGTGTGTGTCTGAGAGAGACAAAGAAAACGAACAGCAGAGACTAAGGGGGAAAAAAGGCATAATTGTGGTTTTTGAGCCTGTAATTCTAGATCCTTCCTGGATGCAGGAAACAACCGCAGCATACAAAGCTGGACATTAAAAATAAAACAAAACAAAACAAAAAAACATTAGGAATCATAAGTTGAATAATTTTATGATAAGATCCTACAAATGTATTCTCATGATACAAGCCAAACCTCCTCCTATATTTTGGTATAGTTAGGAGAGTGAACAAAGGTGGCATTTAAAAATTCTCTTGAATTACTTGTGTTCTTATTAGTATGGATTATGGGTAAGCATGTACACAGCTTGTCATTTCCTCTATTTTCTCCTTGCATTATTGGGAAAACAACACATGCCTATAGACCAAGCTTTAGGGCAATGACTTACTGCCATGATATAAGGCATTCATAATTGTTTCCTTGAAAGTTTCAAGACCCTAGCTCCCAAGGTCATCTATTATCTGCACTTTGCCATCTGACCATTTATCTAGTGCATTGGGATTGTCACTTCAAAGAACTGACCTTGCATTTTGATGATACAACTGCATATGAAAAAGTAGAGTAATTTTTTTGAGGATTACTAAGGAATCTCAGTAGGAATGTAGGAAAACCATAATAATTTTCCTAAAAAAAAACCTGCTTATCTGTAAATTTCTATAGCTCACGTTTAGAATAAACTGAAAAGGTCTGACAGATGCAAAGCATTGGAAATTTTTATTACTACGTAGAATTAATCATTTTTCTTTTTGCTTCGGGAAAATACTCTCCCCATAGAGGGAAAAACAAGCTCATTTCAACCTTAAAAAAAAAAAAAAAGTCAATGGGAAAGAAGAGGAAGAAGAAGAAGAAGAAATAGAAGGAGAAGGAGAAACAGGAGAAGGAGAAGGAGAAAGGGGCCATATTTCATAAAGGAAAAGGATACTACTGATATATTGTCAATAAGACATGCTCTTTGAACTTTCTTCTATGTAATCATCTAACTTACCCAATAACTCATTTGGTTTTCCTTCCTTCCTTCCTTCCTTCCTTCCTTCCTTCCTTCCTTCCTCCTTTCTCCTTTCTCTCTCTCTCTTTCTTTCTTTCTCCTTCTCTTTTTCTTTCTTCCTGAATAAAGACACTTTTGAGCTAACAGCTGTCTTTATGCAAACTAATTTATTTAACTTCATTAATTCTCTAACCCACTAATCCTCCAAGACTTGTTAAATGCCCCTCCTTCTTTACCTTTCATGTGTATAAAGTTCATTAAACTCCTATAGTTTATACTCTGTCATCTAATATACACTTGTTATTAATAATCTTTTGTTTACTAATTGATAGTTCTCTGAAAAGGGTTGTGGAAAGGATCTCAATTTTCTTAATTTTCCATGAATACTCAGAGCTACCAAAGGAACTCAAGATAAATTGAGCCCAAATATATGACAGAAAGCATCATGCTTTAATTTCTAGCTGGTGTCCCAAACCCTTAAAGTGTCTCTCACCAAGTCAGTTTGGATTGGTGTGGACAGGGATGGCTCTTTTCTCCTTAGGGACTAAGGGCTTCAAAGGGAGCTGGTTGAATGATTGACTGTTTTATTTCCCCTGAGCCAGACCCTGAATCCTACTTGACCTAAGAATATATAATCAAAGTAGGTAGAGTCAGAACTTTGTTGCCATATTGGTTTCAAGGGAGCAGGGAAAATTCACAAAGAAAACCTCTATGAAGAAGGATTTCAGTGTCTGGCTCCTTCCGTCTGCACCCCTTGTATCATTCTGAAATCAGGAACACACTCCCTGTGCTTTTTAATCATCTTTTTCTATAGCCTACTTACTTCATTTCAAAGTATTCATCAAAATCTAAAATAATAGTGGGTTAAGCCTCTGCCTTTGGCTCAGGTCATGATCTCAGGGTCCTGGGATCAAGCCCCGCATTGGGCTCTCTGCTCAGCATGGAGCCTGCTTCCTCCTCTCTCTCTGCCTGCCTCTCTGCCTGCTTGTAATCTCTGTCTGTCAAATAAATAAATAAAATATTTTTTTAAAAATCTAAAATAATACATTATTTGCTTACTCTTTCATTGACAAAGATCCTTAGGAGTGAGGACCAGTATTATTTTATTTGCAATTATATATCCACATCTCATTTAACATCTATTGCATCATAGGATCACAATGAAAATGCAGTGAAAAAATGAATGCCATAACAGAATCCTCATCAGCTATTTTGGACCTGTTCTGTCTTAGTGAGGGCTTTCTAGAATTTTCGGCGAATCTGTAACAGGTTATCAAAATACATCCTTTCCCTTACCTCCAGTGAACTGACTAGTTAGGCCTGTGGTTTATCAGGATTCTTTTTGTTCCTCTCAAAGCAAGAGATCAAAACAGGTATCAGATAAAGCCTCATGAAGATCTAAGCAAGAGCTGACTATATCATTACTTCCATTTGCCTAACTGGAAGGGGTGAATAACAACTCAGATTTATAACTCCATGTTGTTTTGTTTTCAGTGTTATTCACAAGAACCCCTGAAATGTTTTAGGAATTTTGTATCATTTCTGAGCTTTAGGAATTTTTTTTTTTTAATCATTGCTGGCATTCCTGCTCCTTATGATATAGAGTGGCATGCACCCCAATATCTTGGGAAGATATCCATTACATACCCATCTGCCTCCAAATCCTGCTCCGAGATTCAGTTTCCCAAGAAACAAATTTCATCCTCTGTGTTTTGAAAAAGGATTCAAAGCGATTTTGATAAGTACTACTAGATAGGCAACACTATAATGAAATGATGAACTGCCATAGCTTTCACTTTGCATTTCAAATTATACACAGCTATGCTGTTCAATATAATCTTTTATTAATCTTTAAAAATAACCAGGGCCTTACTTTTTTTTACTTTTAATTGGGTGTTTGTTGGTGGTGGGGAGCTTTGTTTTTATTTATCAACCCTATTTGGGGATTTGTTCCTTTTATTTCTACCATTTATGCTTTTATTTTTTTTCCTTTTTTTTTTTTTAAAGATTTTATTTATTTATTTGACAGACAGAGATCACAAGTAGGCAGAGAGGCAGGCAGAGAGAGGAAAGCAGGTTCCGGGCTGAACAGAGAGCCCGATATGGGGCTCAATCCCAGGACCCTGGGATCATGACCTGAGCTGAAGGCAGAGGCTTTAACCCACTGAGCCACCCGGGCACCCCCCATTTATGCTTTTAATTTTATGATTTTTCCCTTTTCCATTCTTTGGATTTATTTTGGGTTTTTTTTTAATTGATTTAATAAGTGCATACATTTTCAATTTTTATTCTCTCTTGCACATGTATTTTTTTAATATATGCACTTAAAACTATAACTGTCTTTTCAAATCACTTTTTGAAGAAAATAGGTATTTATTTTTATTGTGATTATATTCCAAATAATGGTATTTTCATTTTTTAATTTTATTCTCAGATATTTGATTTTTTTCTTAATTTTTAACTGTTGTGCTGAATAAAACATGCTGATATCAAATCTTTGGTATTTGTTGAGATTCTTTTTATGGCCTTGAACTCAGTCCATTCTGATGTAAATCCTATGCTTGTTCTAAGTTCTATTTGCTTGTTTAAATTTCTACAGTATCTTTACTTACTTCAGATCACTTTACCCACAAATTTCTTATTTTCTATTTGAGATCTTAAAAAAATATTTATTCATTTGAAAGAAAGAGTGAATGTACATGCGCAGTGGCGGGGAAGGGCAAAGGGAGAGAGAGAGAGAATCTCCAGTGAGTGAACTTCCTGCTGAGCGCATAGCCTGTCCTGGAGCTCAGTCTCAGGACATGAGCTAAAATCAAGAGTCAGCTATTCAGCTGACTGAGCCACTTAGGTGCCTCATTTTTTAATTTTAGATTTTTCCCATTTTTTTTTAGAAGTTCAAGTTTTTGCTTTTTATACCTCAGATTTTAAAACTGTTCTGTTAGATACTCTAAAGTCTTCTAATTTTAATGTTACTTATGGATTGGAGTTTAATAAATATCAGCTATTTATTTCTACTCTTTTTAATGCTTCATACACAAATTATATTTTGTATGTAATTACTGTACTGTTTTTTTTCACTAATAGACTTTATATAATTTTATTTTTCTCTGCTCTTATCTTTCAATCTGCCTGCCATTCATTCTAATTTCATCTAGAAATAAATTCTATGTAGCTACTGATTTGCCATTGAGCTTTCTTGCTGTTACAACAAATTACCACAAACTTTGTGGCTTAAAACAATACAAATCTATTATCTCACAGTTGTATAGGTCAGAAGTCTGGGATACTCAGGTGGGTACTCTGCTTAGAATCTCATGAAGCTCAAATCAAGCTGTTGAATGACCTCTGCTACTTAGTGAGGGTCTGAGGAAGAATCCACGTCCAGGTTCCTTCATGTCAGAATGTATTTCTATGTGGGGGTAGGACTGAGATTCCTCTTTCATTGACAGCTGAGAGCCCAGGATCATTCTCATCTTCTAGAGGCTGCCATCCCCTTCCCCTTCTGCTTTACCTGGCTCATGTTCTTTTGTCTTTAAAGCCACCCATAGTGGGTAAAACACTCTTCACACTTTGAATCTTTCTGACCTTCACTTCTGCCTTTTCTCTCCTGCTTATAGCTGTAGAAAGCTCTTTGCTTTCAAGGGTTCATGTGATTAATTTAGAGCACTCTTAATGCCTCCGTAAAGCACCTTTTACTATGTAACTAAACATATTTACAGGTTCCAGTGATTAGGATGTAAACATCTAAGAGAGGTCATACTATCTACCAAAGCCCTTTAACATGGAAAGCATACACCACACCAAAATACTTATTACTCTATTACTCTAACAGCAATTCTCTCATGGGTCCTATAATTCCAGTGTTTCAGTGATTAACCAATTACAAACACCTACAAAATCTAGAAGCCAAGGACCAACTGTGACTATTCTAATAAGGTATGTGCAAATTTCCTTAGACAATATTATTTTTCAAATAAAATCACTATTCCTGTAACCCAAGACATCAAAAAAGATAGATCAATACTGCCATTATTCCCATACAATAGAAAATCTTAGTGTTACCTGGTAGAAAGAATTGGGAAAATAGAGAGAAATATGGAAAGATAATGGCTTCATACTTTCAGCTTTCTAGTTCTTATAAAAAGTTTGTATAAATTTAAAAATCAAATAGGGCAAAAGCCCCACCAAGAAGGTACATTTTCTACTTCATTTGTGATTTCGGACTTTATCCATGGAATTGTCTAACAAATAGTCATGTAAAGATGGTCTATTTATCTCATGGAGAAGCAACTTATATCTTGATCTGGTAAGGTTTTTATTTCTTGAGATATTCAAGTATAATACCTTATAATATTAAATAAAATTTTGTGTCAACTCCTCATTATTTGTATATGTTCTTTTATGATGTTCTTGTATTGAGACTACCTTCAAAATGTTATATAAAATTGTTTTAGGCAGATATTGTCTTATTTTTAATGGTATATATTGTACTAGTTCTTCACCGAATATAAAGGTTTGGTCAGATATTACATTATTCTTGGTGTATTTTGGGGAGTATATATGAATTTTATCAAATGTCTTTTGGAACCCCTTGAGAAGATAATTTTTTTTTCCTTCTTAGGCATACTAAAATGGTAAATTATATTAATAGACCTCCTTTTTTGCTAATTGGGATTAAAGTCTCCTTGGTCATGGTCTATTATCTATAGTGATTAATTTATTTGACAATATTTTATTTAGGATTCCTGTGTGTATCCCACAAGCTTCTTTTGCTACTTTCATCTTAGCAAAATTTATCACTTTGTCCAAGACACTTACCATTTCAGTGTTGCTTAAATTTTTTAAAGAGTGGGAATATTTCCTACTTTTCCTAAGCTCTGAAAAAGTTTGAATCATATGAAAATTATACATTATTTTCAAGGTATTCATAATTCAATAACCCTCATGGTTATTAAACTCTTAGGATGTTATACTTCTTGAATTTTATTGAATCTGAATTACAATCAATTGTGAGACATCATTATTTTATGTATTTTCTATGGAAAAAAATCACTATCAATTAATCTACAACACATTTTCAACAATTTCTTATAATTTTATTGTCCACTAGTGGAAGAGTTTTTTAACACTAATTTACTAGATATTTGTCACATGTCTCCTGTGCATATACAAACATACAAATTATAATCTCCCCTTCCATTCCATGATGCTGTATTATTACATGATGACTCAGGAGAGAACTCTATAACTTCTATGACTTTGGGTGAGTTATTTAACTAAAGTCTCACATTTCTCAAGTAAATTTGATGTAAAATGATTCTTTTTTTTTTTTAAGATTTTTTATTTATTTATCTGAGAGAAAGAGACAGTGAGAGAGAGCATGAGAGAGGAGAAGGTCAGAGGGAGAAGCAGACTCCCCATGGAGCTGGGAGCCCGATGCTGGACTCGATCCTGGGACTCCAAGTTCATGACCTGAGCCGAAGGCAGTCGTCCAATCAACTGAGTCACCCAGGTGTCCCTGATGTAAAATGATTCTTAAAGAATAAAATAATATATGTGAAGCGTGCAGCAT
This sequence comes from Mustela nigripes, assembly GCF_022355385.1. NCBI lineage: Eukaryota > Metazoa > Chordata > Mammalia > Carnivora > Mustelidae > Mustela > Mustela nigripes. The sequence continues at coordinate 59,596,856 of NC_081564.1, forward strand.
ACTGTGTGATGCATAGGAATTGCTCAATAAATGATAGCAATTGTTATATCTTGGCCTTAGTACACATGGATGGCATTCATCTTTGTTTCTTGCTCTAATCCAATATTCTCATTTATTTTGAGAATTTTTATATTTTTGATTATTTGAACGGGTATTTAAGAGGGAGAAAGTTAAAATTTATCGTTACGTCAGACATTTAAGAAATAGAAACCTTGACTATACATTTTGAGCACATAAATCTATAACTTATTAATTATTATTTTAGTCCTATGCCTTACGTTATTCCCAAATTGCATCTAAGCAGTTAAAATCAGGTACTACATATTCTTTGTTATTCTCCACTGTACTTGCATAGAGTTAGGGATTTGGCAGGGTCTTAATGAATGTGTGTTGAGTTAAACCACAACCAAAGCAGTTAAAACATGCTAATTTTCCTCCCAACATTCATACCCGGGTTCAGTCTCAAACTAGATGAATAGTGTAATGGAATCATTATCTTCCCAGCCCTGTTTCTCAGAGGCATGTGAAACATATCAGAGTTTCAACTCTGTTCCCAATAGACAAGTGTACAGATCACAAAACACATTCACTTGCCCTTCTAGTTGTCAGCCTATGCAGAGGATCTAAGGATGGAATAGGCCCCAAAGGCAAAACTATCTTCTCATTTTCAGTGGCAACTAGGGCCAAGGTTGAAGCAGATTAACAGAAGTGGTACAGGGCTAGTGCAATTGTCCTCTGGAGAAAAGAAATTCATTTCTAAGACTTGTCAATCACACTCATGAAAGCTACACCTGCTCTTCTTAAAAAAAGAAAATCAACCTATATAATTTTCTGATATTTGGTTTCAGAATGACCAATTTTCTGTGAGTTTTAATGTGTATATTTCAACCCAATAAAGTAGCAATAGCCTTAGGATAAGGCTTTATTGTGTGTGTAACATTTTATTTTTATTCTGTTTCATACTTAAAGAAAACTTTCAAGAATAACACAGGGAATTTTATTCCCTGGGTTTTGTTGTGTTTTTTTTTTTTTTTTTTCCAGAATAACCAGTTATTTTCCTTTTGACTCATCTGTTTTTGTCATTCTCCTGTCTGCGTGTGTATGTGAGTATATGTCCACGTATATATGTAAATGAATTTCAAATAAGTTTATTGTGGAATCAATTGTGATATCAAGATCCTTTACAACTAAATATTTCCATTAGTTTTTTAAAATTTTAATATTTATTTATTTATTCATTTATTTTAAGATTTTATTTATTTACTTGACAGACAGAGATCACAAGTAGGCAGACAGGCAAGCAGAGAGAGAGAGAGGGAAGCAGGCTCCCTGCAGAGCAGAGAGCCCAATGTGGGGCTCAATCCCAGAACTCAAGGGAGGCTTTAACCCACTGAGCCACCCAGGCACCCCCATTTAGTTTTTTTAGAAGTGTATTCTCTTACCTTATCAATATACAATTATCAAAATCAGAAAATTAAACAATCACAATACTATCATCTAATCCACTCTATGTTTATTATTGTCAAAATATGATATTATTTCTTTGGTTGATCAAATTGTGCTAGATTTGACCAACACAAGCCCCTTCATTTAATCTTTTGTTTTCTTCTGATATCTTTAAACTTCTTGAACTTTTTCTTAACACAGAGTTATCTTCCCATTTTGTGATGTCAATCCTTTCTCCAACAGTGACAATTCTGATTCCCACTAACCTTACTATTTTCATTTAATTTCGTAAGAAGAATAAACCTAAAGCATTTTCTGAATTGCTGAACCATATCGTCATTCCCCTGAAAAAAACAAATCTACAAAATAGAGTTCAGTAAGTAAAATATAAATATCAAAAAATGCTAATATTTTTTGTAAAATTCACAGAAAATGAAATGCATCATTCTTGAGTGAACAAGTCAGAGTTTTGAAAAATTCATATACCCATGTATATGCTTTATACACACCTAGATAAAGCACATACCTCATTAAACTGTCCTTGAATTCCTTGGATAAATCTTGCTTGTACATAATGTTCTATCCTTTTCACAGATTGCTGTATATAAATTGTTAACATATTTTTTAAACATTTATAAGATATATTAATGTGAAATTTCCTTTTCACTTATTTTGATATCAGGCTTATGCTACTCTTATAAAATGAGTTAGGAAGTGTTCCACCTTCTACATTCTCTGAAAAAAAATAGTCCTTAAATTGTTACTGTTTCTTAAATATTTGAACATTAAATCTTGGAAAATTCTTTAGAATGTTTTTAATAACTAATTTACTTTGTTTAATAGATACAGAGCTTTTGAGATTTTCTATTTAATCTCACGTTAAGTTATAAGTGGTGATTTCCTAAGAATTTGTTCATTCCATCTGATACCTCAAATGTATTGGCAGAATATTATTAATACTTGTACTATATTATCTTTCTAATATGTAGTATGTATAGAGATAACCAATTTTTCCCTCTTATTATTCCATTTGATCATCCTGTTAGCTGTTAATCTTCAAATAGCCATCTTTTAGTTCAACTTCTCTAAATTGTCTTCCATTTTATTATTTTCTATTTATTATATTTATTGTATCTCTCTAGTTACTTTGGTTTTAGTTTACTCTAAAACTAAATAATTGATTTAGTTTTCTCTAAAACTAAGTAATTGATTTTTAATAATTCTTCTTTTAATTAGAATATTTAAAATATAAATTTTCCTCTAAGCACCATTTAGCTGCACATGGATGTACTATATGTTTATATGTTTATAAACAATAATATGTTGCTTATATGTTTTATTTTATCATTTGTTTACAACATTTTGTAATTTGTTTGTGATTTCTTATTTGCATATAGGGCATCTGAAAGTATGCCATTAAGTTCGAATATGTTTGGGAATTTTGTTTTCTAGGTTTGTATATGAATAGTTTCTAATTCTTTTCATTATAATCAGATAATATGCTATATTCTCTAACAGAGAATTTCAAAGTTTTCAAAAATATCAAGTATTCTCTTAAATGACATATCTTGGGTGAAAATAACATTTGTGCTTGAAAACAATGTATATATTGCAGTTATTTTCTGAAGTTTTCAATAGCTATCAAATAGGCTGTAGTGTCTAATTGTGTTATTCACATCGTCAGTCCTTACTGATTTTTGTGTGTCTAAATGTTCTATATCCATTACTGAGAAAGATGTGGTAAATTTTTAATTTCTGATGAAGTAAATTTCTATTATTGTCAAATATTTTTCATCTCTCACAATAATTTTTTTCTAGTAGTTTATGTTGTTTGATATTAACATAGCATGCCCAGCTATGGTAGGCACAGTAATGACCCATCAAAGATGTCTGTTTACCAATCCCCACAGATTATGAATATGCAAAAGAAATCAATGTTGTAGATAGAATTAAGTTGTTAATTAGCGGGCCTTATGATAATCAGATTAAACTGAGTTATCTGAGTGGGCCCAATGTAATTATAAGAACTCATAAGTGAAACAGGAAACCAAGAGGGTCAGAGTCAGAGAAGTAAAAGTAGCAGGACACGTGCAAAAGTCTGAAGGATTTAATTGCCTGATTTTAAGACAGCAGTGGGCCACAAGAAAAGGAATGGGGACATCTCCTAGAACCTGAAAAAATGCAAGAGAATAAAGTCTCCCCTAAAAACTCTAGAAGCAATGCAGTCCTGCTTATACCTTAAATTTAGCCCAGTGAGACTTACTCTGGATTTCTTACCTCCAGAACTCTAAGATAATACATTTTTATTATCATAAGGAACAAATTTGTAATAATTTGTTATGGCAGTGGTAAGAAACTAATAACCTTCTTATGCTTACTATTTTTATAGTATGTCCTTTTTTATCCTTTTATTTCTATCCTATCTGTGTCATATTTTAGAATGCACATAGAACTGGTTTACATCTAATTTCACAATATCTACCTTATCATAAGGGCTCGTAATTTTTTAGCTCAATTACTTACAATGCAATTACTGATATTGTTGGATTTAGTTCTTCAATTTTCTCATTTTTTCTAATTCTTTTCTTCTATTTATTCTTTATGCATTCTTTTGAGTTAAACACATATTGTTTTCATATTCTATTTAATCTGTCCATTGGATTTTTACTATAGATCATTGCATTCTCTAGTAGTTGTTCTGAAATTTTAAAATGTATCCTTTAAAAAAACACCAAATTTAGAGTAAATATTGTAGAACATTATGTACTGCAAGAAACTTGTCACAGTACCGTTGTAATAATCACTCCTTTCACTATTTATGCTGTCATATGTATAGCATCTGCATATAGTGGAAAAGTCATCACTCACAAGAGAGTGACATATCTTTTTCTTTAAAAAGTCCATGTCTTTAAAGAATGCTTTAGGCTGAAAAGAAATGTTATCAGATGAAAACCTGAAGCTCTAGACATGCATAAAGAACACCAGCAATGACAAATAAGCACATAAAAATGAAAAAATATATTTGTTAATCTTTTAATTCCTATTCTATTGGATCTTTTTAATTGACTTCTCTACACAGCTTTGCTGGGTATTTTCTTCTTCTTTCATGAACATGCAAAGTCTGTCTGGGATATTTTTTTTTCCCCAGACATTATAGTTTCCAATTCTGGAATTTCCATTTGGCTTTTCTGTTTATAGTTTCCATTTATCTTTGAAACTCTCCATCTAATCATTCATTATAAGTATATTTTCATTTAGGTCCTTAAGCATGTTTATAATAGCAGTGTTAACATTCTGGCCCAGTAATTTTAATATCTGGGTCATCTCAATGTAAGGTTCTAACAATTGCCTTTCCTCTAAACAATTGGTACATTTTGCTATTTCTTCATATGCTTAAAAATTTTGATCCAATATTTGGAAATTTTGGAAGACATGTTGTAGGGATTCTGGATTCTGCTATCTCCTTCTGAAAAATTCTATTTTTTTTTCATATCTAATTTTGAATTTTTATTGCAAGCCTAAAGATCTGCATTGCCACCTCTGTCTATATTGAGTCAATGATGTAAACTTAGACATGTTTTTGGCCAGTCTTCTTGGCATTCAAATGTCATCTTTGAAACTCTGAAAGAGTTTTTATGTTATTAGGTTGGCATCTTCTCAGAGGAAACCCTCTGCTTAATCTAATCTTTTCTCTTTAGTCCTCAACTGCCATTTTTTAAAATTTTTTTATTTTTTATAAACATATATTTTTATCCCCAGGGGTACAGGTCTGTGAATCACCAGGTTTACACGAAAAAATCTATTTTTTATTCTAACAGTTGGTTAACTTGACTGAAGCTAAACTCCAAACTCTAATCCTTTTGGTATGCAGTAACTCAAATCCCTACTCACTTATTTTAGCTAGTTATCTTCTGCTAGGCCCTATATTCTCCTCTGTGGGTCTGTCAATGAAAAGTTACTTATTGAGTTAGGCAGAGTTTTCTACAAATTTTGGGACACCTCTCTCTGTAACTGCTCCAATTCAGGGATCTCCCCTGTCAATTTTCAGACATTCTGGCAGTCCCAGATTTTATCTTCTAATTCCTTATTCCAGGAAAAGTGTAGATTTCTGCTTGAGTACCAATTATTCAATACAGAATAGAAATTTATTCTCAACTACTTTGCTAGAGTCTAAAGAAATGACTACATAATCCTGATCAAAAAAACACAGGAGTCCAGACAATCAGGTAAAATCATCCTTTTAGAGCTGCTGGATTGGTGCGCCTGGGTGGCTCAGTGGGTTAAGCCTCTGCCTTCGGCTCAGGTCATGATCTCAGGGTCCTGGGATGGAGTCCCGCATCGGGCTCTCTGCTCAACAGGGAGCCTGCTTCCTTCTCTCTCTCTCTGCCTGCCTCTCAGTGTACTTGTAATTTCTCTCTGTCAAATAAATAAATAAAATCTTTAAAAAAAAAAATAGAGCTGCTGGATAGTAACATGGTCATTTCAACAGGATTAAACATCTTATAAGACTGACTCCAGTCTTCATATATGACTTCACTGTAATATGTATAATAATTCATAATAAAATGAATTTTAATACCATCAGGAAACAAAAATGAACAGATATATTTTTATAAAATTGAGTTTGTTAATTTGGGGAAGAGAATAGAAGGCTAGAAAAGATGCCAATTAAGAAACCGAAGGGTTAGAGAACAATGTCAGATAAGAAATCATGTTACTTGCTCTTAAAACCTGCAATGTAGTGTCGTCATTGAGAGCAAATTGCTAGATTACTTTATTCCACAGGATGCCAATAACTAGGTAATTTACTCTGTGGATATACTGTAATTGCCATGTAATTAGAATAATTACATTTTGGGGGCAGGATATGCACTTACGCTAGGTTATGATTTCGCTCAATAGTCAGCCTGTGCAATTTAGTTTTCAGATGTTGAAAACTTAAGATTAGGTCAAAATTTCTTTTTATCTTTAGCTTCAGACATTTTTCTCATTGCCGAACTGATACAGTTTTGCAAATCTTACTGTCCTTTCTAGTTCGAGAGTATCCTCCCCTCTCTGGAGCAACATCAGCCTTTGATGGTGAATGCCCTAAATCCTTACCTATTTTCAGTATTTCTTCTAAGTTGCATTTATATATTTTTTATTCCCAAGCATATCTTTTTAGCTCAATCTCTTTCCTGAGTTCCAAACTTAAATATTCTAGTATCTTCTTATTATTCTCCCCCCAAATATCTAATACACACACCCAAATTAATGTGTCTAATTTCTGGATTCCTCTTTAGAAACCTAAACCTGTCCTTTCCAGGCTTTTCCATTATGGTAAATAGATCATTAACCCAGATGCTTGGACAAAAAAGTTTATAGGTGAATGTTGATTCCTCCACCTACTATTCCTTCATATCTTACATAAATATGTTCTGAACCTGGGCAATTTTTGCCACCTTCCTTACTGCTTCTTTAGCTCAAACCACTATCATCTGCATTCTTGACTGCTGCGATAAGTCTTTTAATTTTCTTCTTATCTTGTCTTTGACACATCCCCTCTACATAATAAATCAATGATCTAAGTAATATATAAATTGTATCACAGTACTACCTATTAAAACCCTACCATTTATTTCCTATAATGTTTAGAATTAAGTTGTACTTTTTAACAAGGCCTAGACGTTCCCTATAATCTTTTTTCTACCTATTTTTCCAACATGATGTCCTTATTACTTACCTTTAGGCTCTGCAAAGCCATAATGTCCTCCAAGCTTTTTTTTTTTTTTTTTTTTTTCCCAAATTTTAAACTGACTTCTTCCTTAGGGCCTTTTTTTTTTTTTTCTTTTTTTTTTTTTTTTTTTTTTCCAAACCTTTTTTCTTTTTTTTTTTCTTTTTGCTCTTCAAAACCCAAATTTCCCCCAATCTTTTTTTTTTTTTTTTTTTTTTCCCAAATGTTAAACTGACTTCTTCCTTAGGGCCTTTCATTTCTATTTCTGCTTTTTGAGATGTTCTTATCCTAATCCTTCTTAATTCTTTACTCCTTGATTCACTCAGTTTTACCTCAAATGTTAACACATCAGAGATGTCTTCATTGTCCAGCCCATCTGGACTCCATCCTCACCCTACCACACTTGTCTCTTAAGTCTCTTTTATTTTTGTTCACATAATTTATCACTTGAAATGATAGATAAGTGGATAAATAAATAGGAATAGATCTATATAAATATATAGATACCTAAATAAATACAGATATAGTTTGGGAAATATTTTTACTTGTTTCTTTTCAGACTCCTCACCTAGAATACTAACTCTACTACAAACCTCAAATTCTGCCTCCAATACAAGTGCATCCTTGGTTCCAATAAGAGTATCTAACACATAGGAGATGATACATATACATTTTTAAAAGATTTTACTTATTTATTTGACAGAGAGATGCAAGTGAGAGAGGGAACACAAGCAGGGGAAATGGGAGAGAGATAAGAAGGTTTCCCCACTGAGCAGGGAGCCCGATGTGGAGCCTGATCCCAGGACCCGGATCCTGACCTGAGCTGAAGGCAGATGCTTAACCCACTGCATCAGCCAGTGGGGTGTGTTTCTGTGTATAATATTATATATTACATACTAATTTTTAAATTAGAATTAATTATGGTATGTTTGGAGCCAAGAGATCTAATAGAGATAATAAGCAAAATCATAATGCCATTCCTCACATTTAAAAAAAAGTAGCATCACTACATGAATGGAAATGAAAGATGACCTCAGACCTGTTTTTCCAAAAGTGAAGGTATGAGTTGCATGAGCCACTCAGAGAAGACACTTTCTCATAAGACTTTTACAGTAGTTAATTGTATATTACATATATTTTAAAGTGTTTATAATTACAAATATAATATATACTGTATTGTGTAAAGGATTTTGGAAAATGTTAAACTTAGGAGACTCAAAGGGAAGAAAATTACTTATAATTTCATGATCTAGAATCCCATAATTCTAGAGAATTACTTGTAAACAATGTTCCAAATATCCTGTTTTCATTTTCATGCAATTTTTATGTATTAAAAATTGTGCTACTCCACATACAGACTGTTGTGTTTTTTGCATGGAATTTTATGTCATGAACAATGTCTTGTATTGCATATTTTTTATAAAGATTTTTATTTATTTATTTGACAGAGAGAGATCACAAGCAGGCAGAGAGGCAGGCAGAGAGAGAGGAAGGGAAGCAGGCTCCCCACTGAGCAGAAAGCCCATTGCGGGGCTCGATCTTTGGTTAAGCCAAAGACAGAGGCTTAACCCACTGAGCCACCAGGCACCCCATATTGCATATTTTTTAAAGTTCGAGTTTTGATTAAATATCTTATCTTATAGATACCACATAGCTCTGTGTTCCTACTCCCATATTAGAGACATTTACAGTTTTTTACTAATTTTTATTTTAAGTAATAATAAAAAGAATAGTCTTTGAGAAATCTAAGAATATGTATTTGCTAAAACATCGATGTTGTGAGTATATTCTAAGTATCTGATATTGAAGTACAAGCATACATCTATACACACACATCACATACACCACAATTTTGCAATAAATTTCACATTTCTAACATGGGAGAAAGAAGGACAGAGTTCATGACTCGGATTTGTTTGATTTTTAAGTGACATGATTACTGAGGAACATGAATAAGGCACATCTTTTTTGTGTTCCTATTAGTGGGCTGATGCATTTAATTTCACCTTAGCTCAGCTCACCTGCTATTTACCATTTACATGGAAATTTGCCAGTCTGAATTTGGAACAATGGACAACATTTCCATATAGTCCCTATTCATCTTCATCATAAATGCCTATACCTCATTTGTTAAAAACAGAAATGGAACTTCTGTCAGAAGCCAGTTTCAACACTATTTCCACCTTCTTCTCTCTATGAAGCTCTATTTCATTTATACATAAGAAAATGGAAATGGAAAATAATTGATTTGTTTCCCATTTATATTCTCAAAAACCAATCACTTTCTTATATTTCTTACATGCACTGAATATGACCCCAAAGATTTTAGATATCACTTCCTAAATTTATAAAGGTAACTAACCTAAAAGTCTTGCAACTGAAAAGATTCAGACAATATATTATGTGTTTATGGCATGATGACCCAGAATTATTTTCCAAAACTTCTATCAAGTTATATATGAGATGATATATCTGTTTTATGGTTTTCACAATGTTTCATCAATAATAGCCTTTATCAATATATTGATATTAGACTAATTATACAAGACTCAACATAACTTGGAAGTAAATGAAGAACTTAAATTTCAAGAAAATAATATAAAGAAACTCTATACATGTAAAATTTATGTTTTACTATGGACTTCTCTGGAGGAATAGACCTTCAAAGGGAACCTGTACTCATTTCTGAAGAAGCCAAGAGATTATGTTGACACAGAAACAAAAAAAAATCATCTTTTTTAGGCTTTGAGAATATGTTAGGTCTTTAAGTTTTGTTTCTACAGGGAAGGTTTTGACAGATTGCATTTATAACACATTGCTGATGCTAGCAGTTGTCCCTGTATGATGTCCATTTACCTCTTCTCCAAGGCAAGCTATGGGTTTGCTTCATCGGGGATAAGCTAGACAAGTTTGGGAGCTCCCTTATGCTATGTTCTGGGTAAGATTCTTTCTCATAAATACTGCAAGTAGATCGTCTCTTCAGAATGGCTCAATTACACACGGTGGCTCCCCAATTAGCCTGTGTATTATTCAGGATTATGGGAAATTATGCTTTCCTTTTCTCATTCTAGGGCAAAACCTAACCAGGGCACCTAAACCAACGCTTTCCAATGGGTCTCGTCTTTTCTGATTGATTGTTTTGAGGTACATAAGTAAGGCCCCAAATTGGCCAAATATTGTTCTAGTGATTAGATTTTTTATATCACATACACAGAAATAGAAAAACTGGACATTTCCATCATATTTCAGTTAAATATCACATGAATCTGGCAAGTGGCAGTGGTCAAGATGATTGATTGAGTTGATTTTTGCGTGACAGACTGACTTGATTAATTTTTTGAAATTGAAATTAATCCAATTAAAAGCAGATTCCATTGCCTCCAGCACATTAAATAAATTGCTATATGGGACCTGTGAGCTTGAGCTCTACAGGGTAATGGAATATTATTAGCAATTTATGAGAAAACAAGACTGTGTATTCAATACATGCTAATCTCTTACTAGCTAACATAGTTTACAGTCCTGGAGAGTCTTTTAATTTAGCAAACTACCAAAGGTTTTTACATATGTTACTTAATTTCCAGTCATTATCACCACCACCACCACCACCACCACCACCACCAAAATCCAGGTTCATGTGCAAATAATTAAATAAAATACTAATTTAAATAAAAAACTACCTATTGAAGAGTTGGTAAGATGAGATGAAATAAGATAGTTTATAGTACTCCAAGTATCAGTGTGTAATTGGCTTTTAATTTTAAATGGGTTCATTATTTTGCTTAGTTTCTAATTCATTAAGATAAATTAAAACTATAGTAATTAACAATCTTGAAAATTTAAAATAACTGCAGGATTAGAGATACATGGGTAAAGTATGTAGCTAGGGAAAACCATCAGCTTGAAAGCCAACAACTGTGTCCCCTTGCTTGTTCTATCAATGGTTTCTGCCATGTAACAGCAATTTCCTCAGTCAAATTCATCAACTATGAAAAATGGATAACATCATTAGTTTATATTCCTTTTTTCTTTAAAAATATACTTTAAAAAATTTTATGGTAGTGATAGAAAATGAATTCTGAAGAGAAAACATAATTGTTAAGCTTGAAAGGCAGAGTTAGAAGAAAATACTTTCCACCTTACTATTTTCCTTCTGCTATTCCCTAGTGTCTCTTGTGCCATGACTAGCTCCTAGCTCTACAAAGGTCACCATTACAGTAGCAGACAGCTCTGAGCTAGAACCATATGGTTAGCCTAACTCCTGGTGCAGGCACAAAACTGACAAAACAAAACTGGCAAATTGGCCTAATGATGCACTGTTTCTCCTGGTATAGTCACAAGGCCCCAGACAACATCTAAGGACTTCCCGCTGATGACATCCCCAGAGCTCTCTGGAATAAGATAAGCATATCACATATCCCAACCAAATTAATGTGTGAATACATAGAAATATTACTCATAGAGTTCTAATTGACTCTTGATGATGCTTAGCTATGAACTCTCAAATGTGCAGAGTGATTGAGAAGTGCTAAAATTAAATACTTTCATCAGGCTACATGTCTCCACTTCTTTCTTAGCAGCACGTGACCGGCACTTCAGATGCATCACCATCCTGTGTGATGAAAATGAGTAGGAAAGAAGCCACGATAATCCAATGTGGACAAGGGGATCATGGTCACCAAATGACCAAGAAAAATAGATACTACACTTGAGAGAGGTCCTATCCACAGGGATAAAGAGAACCAAGAGACTGATGCTGAGGAATCTACCTGAGATACAAATGTCTCTTTGCAGTTTGGCAAACTCCACCTCTATGCTGCTATCCTGTCGGATACTATGCTATTTTTACTTTGTATGTTCCGTTATCACTTTAAATCAAGGATGGTATAATCCCTCTGACCAACCTCAGTGTATGGCAGCCTGAAGCCAAAATGTTTTATTCATGAGTGCTGTCTTTTTTTTAATAAACGATAAAAATGTGAAACAATAAAAATGATATATACCTAATAAGGAGTGAACCAATAAACCCACCAGGCAACTTTGCTCTGTAAGTGGAAAAATTGACTTTGTATAACAAATTGTGGAATTATTAAACCTGTTTGAAACCCTATTTATATCACACCATTTACTTTAATTCTTACTAGTTTGACCATGATCATACATTATGCATTTTTCTTTGTACTTTTTGGGCGGGGGAGTGGTGACTAAAGTGTACTCTTGAACTTTCAAGGCCTCCGAGCAAGTTGAGGGGAAGGCACTGACCAGCTGGCGAAGGGAGAGGAGAGGGAGGCACCTGGCTGCAGAAGGCTCTTCTGACATTTTGATTGACAGAAACCTCCAGTTTTCCTCTAGAAGGATGTTCTTCTACAGGCAGGGTGGAAGAGAAGCGAACATTAGAAATAAGCAGGTGCTTGCCTCCGGTGGCTTCCAGAAGGTTTATCACCACACCTGCCAAAGGATGTCCTTCTATAATTAAACAAATAAGTAGAGATAATATGAAATTCCTGAGATTTTTAAGTAATTCCGAAAAACTATGTAGGTGTTAAAGCCTATTTTAAAAAGTTAGCTACCTTGCAAAGTTTTACAAATGGGAAAAAAGAAATTCTGAAAACCTACAGTGTCAACACACTCTGAGGGAGGGCTATTAGCAATGCAAATATGAAACTACCTAAACTTGCGCTGATGAATTAGAATGAGAGAAATCTCACAGACATGTTGGCTTTCCATTACAAATTTTACATGTTTTGAGAGATGTAGATGCCATCCAGCTATTTTCGGTAGCACTCTCAGCTTGAGCTTTAGTTATGTACACCCTAGGTTTTAGGTTTTCATCAGATGCGTGCCATAGTGAGCAACTCTGGACTCGCCCTCCCATATGGGGGAAAATCAAGGACAAAACATTGGTAGGGCAAAGTAGGGAGCACACAAGGTATGTCTGTTTCTCAGATTCCCAGAATTGTGGAATAAATGGGTTTTCATAGGAGAATAATTAAAAATGTATATTTCACTCAGTTCCCTCTGGGCATTGTCAGCATATAGTACAGCAACATCCAGGCCTAGAGCCCTGAAGGATTCAGTCCTCTTGCTGGGGGCCTGGAGGAGTGATAGCTGCTTTGGTGGGTGTTCTTATATTCCAGTCACTTTTTGTGCAACAGTAGAGATTCATTATACACTGAAGGGGAAAAAGTAAAAACGGCAAGATGACAATCGGTTGGTTTTGTAAGGGCTTTCTGCAGCAAAGCCTTGAGACTATTGGAATCTATACTTATTCCCACAATGTTGTAGCCCAAGACACCTGTGCTACATACTCATGGAGAATGGAACCCTGGAGGGGGGAAGTAACATCTAAAACTCCTCACCTAGCTACATAGAGACAAGTCTGAACTAGCATTCTGGTCTTCTGATTTGATAAAAGTCTTTCAATATATTCAGCATACCTAGTTTGTGTATAGGTACATTCAAAATTATTGACTCATTCAGCCAGTAAGTATATTTCGAGCATCTACTATGTACTAGACACTTCTGAACCCTGGGAAATCAGTGTTGGCATCATATGATTTATGTTCTAGTCTGACTGACAGCAAAATAACAGCACATAATGATATAATATTTTAGGCAGTGAAGTTTTTATGTAACAGAAAATAAAGCAAGATGTCAGAAAGATTATTTTTGATAAACTAACTGGAAAACCTTGATCGGGATGAGAAAATTCAGCAGAGACATGAAAACAGTGAGGGAAAAATTCTTGCAATAATTTGGGGGAAAAGACTGCTAATAATAGGGAAGAGCAAAGATAGTGGAACAGAATGGAGCTTAATTTACCTGAGCATCAATTGGCAGGAAAGCTGCTGTGGCCTGTACAGAGAGAGTGTGGCAGAGAGAATAAGAATTTGAAAGTGGCTGGACAGGGCCAGATCCTGCTGGACCCTGTGGGCAATTGCTCAGGGTTTGGATCTTATAGTAAGTGTTATAGGAAACCATGGCAACTTGAGGGCAGGGCATTGAAATGATCTGCTGTGCATTTTTTTTTTAAGATTTTATTTACTTATTTGATAGAGAGATCACAGGTAGGCAGAGAAGCAAGGGGAAGCAGGTTCCCTGCTGAGCAGAGAGCCCGATGTGGGGCTTGATCCCAGGACTCTGGGATCATGATCTGAACGGAAGGCAGAGGCTTACCCCACTGAACCATCCAGGTTCCCCTCTGCTGTGCATTTTTAAAGGATGACTTCAGCTCCTGTATAGAGAACAGAGACTCAGGGAGGGGGAAGGGAGTGAAGGGATGAATTAGAAAGCTAATACAGTTGCTGAGCAGAGAGAGGACCTTGGTGACTTTCATTAGACAAGTAGCTATATAATTGTTGAGAAGAGAACAGATTTGGGATGTGTATGGGGAAAATGAGCCTACATTGTTTACTGTTTTATGTGTGAGGTGGTAGGGATAGAAAGATTCACCTACACAACTAGGGGAACTGTAGTGCCATTTACTGAGAAAAAGATAAGCATTTGGGAGTTTAGAATATTTAAGGCTTGTGAGATTTATCTTAGACATGCTGTGTTTCTGATGCTCACTGGACATTTAACTTACCTATGTACAAAGGGGTTGGTTTTCACACCTAAATGGTAGTAGCTATCCCCACAATATTTCAGATTATTAACAGATCCATAAATTCAAATGAAGCCAATCTTACAACATAATATTTCCTACCAAATACTCTAGTTATTTTAGGAAATGGAATCCTCCATTTCTTTAGTAACATAAAGAATGAGTTTGTTTGTTTGTTTCTTTCTTTCTTTTCTTTCCTTTCCTTTCTTTCTTTCATTGTGTACATTTAATAAACATATGTTGCAAATAAAAGTGGGTACAGAAATCATTTAGATAAGATAATGGATTCAATCAATTCTGTACGTAAGGGCATCTGGGTGGCTCATTTGGTTAAGCAGTGGCCTTCAGCTCAGTTCATGATCTGTGGATTCTGGGATCCAGTGAGCCCTGCATGTGGCTTCCTGCTCAGTGGGATCCTGCTTCTCCCTCTGCCTGCTCAATCTCAACCACTCTCTCTTTGTCTCTCTTTCTCATGCTCTCTCTCAAATAAATAAATAAAATCTTTAAAAATATATGGTACATAAAAGCTCAAAAACATGTACCATGCATTTGGCATTTGTCCAATATATACAAAAATAATTTCAGAGAAAATATAATACCAGGACTTACCAGATATATAATCCTTCTCTGAATGGACATTGGGTCTGAACCATTGTGTCATTTCTCCTGTTCCTATGTGGCACAGAGTCGATTTTTTTTTTTTTTAACCAATAATCAGTATCTTTCCCGTGCCTCTTGCTTTCTGAAGTATCCATCTCTTAGACCCCAGTTATCTCTTGCTCAACCAGCAGTATCATGGAGTGAAAGAAGAGGAGATATTTTCCAACTTCAATTCTTTTTATATGCTTTGCAATCTAATATTACTTATGGTGCAGGATAGGTCCGGCTTTTCAGAATAAGGTTTGTAGGAAAGATACTAGCAAATATAACCACATTGTACACCAACCCAGAAGGCACAGATTTACCCATTTCACTTTAAAACACTGATTTTCAAACAGCCAAGGGAGAAAAACACAAACACCTTCATTTTAATAACTTCCTTGCAAATGTATTTATGTAACTATTCTAGAGAGACAGAGTTGAGGATGACATTCATTTTCATGAACTGCTGAGGATTCAGGGGTCTGAGTCTATCCTTCGGTAAGTTTTATTCTTGCATCTTGTAGTGTTATCAATTCCACTATGGCCATGATAGGGATATCCTGAGGCAGAGACAGAGATGAACAATTTAAGGCAGTGACCTTGCCCCTAGACAGACATGGTTCAGCACCTTGGACCACCAGCTAAAGTGATTTGCATGTATTTTCCTCTGGATGCAGCTGGCATCTAGCCAAATCTTATGCATATTAATTTATTAATCTTGCATGGCATACTCATCTTTTCATGTGCAACAAATAGACTTTTAAAAATTTTAGTGCATCAAGCAAAAAGAAATCATCCTACTATATTCTTTAAGGACTAGTGAAAAGTACTAAGTGATACATTTGATTTCTATAGTTGTTGGGAGTGGGAAGGTGTTGGGGAGCTTGCACTGCTGGAAGGAGGAGGATACAATGCTATTCTGTTGGAGCAAAACAAAATGCTTTACAGTTCTCAAAGTTCCCAGGGGGATCACCATTAAGCCCTGGAAATTATGTTTTATCGACATCATGAGAGGGGAGTAAGGGCAGAATGGCTTTTAATGCTTTCCCTTTCAGGAAAGTTTGTAGCATTTGAAAGCCTTTGGTGTCTCCAGCTTAAACTAAATCAGTGCAGCCATAAAAGTGTACCTCCTCCCCCACAAACCCTCTTACTGCCTGTCTTAAACCTACTGCAGTGTGTAACATGGAGAATTTAAGACATTTTATGTGTTTGGGCAATGAGTTTGAATGTAGAGCTTTATAAGACTAGAAAGGTACATGAATTAATAACCTTATAATTTTATTGACTAGGTAAAAAAAAAAAAAAAAGGTGGAAGTATGGACCATAGCAAGAAAATTCATGTCGCATCTTTAAATCACTGATTAAGGACTGTCCCTCTCATGTGAAAGCAAAGCACAGACATAACCTATGGATAAAAGACTATGTTGTTATTTGTGGATTGATTTCAGCACAAACTTCCTTAAAACACTTTTTAAAAAAATTTTGTGCACTTTTTAAAAAAATTTCTCTTCAGCATAACAGAATTCTTTGTTTTTGCACCACACCGAGTGTTCCATGCAATAGGTGCCCTCCTTAATACCCACCACCAGGCTCTCCCAACCTCCCACCCCCCCACCCCTTCTAAACCCTCAGATTGTTTTTCAGAGTCTATAGTCTCTCATGATTCACCTCCCCTTAAAACACTTTTATCTGTTTAAACCACATTTCCCCCGAGTTACTTCACACCAGTGACGTAAGAGATAAGTTTGAAGGAATAGTGAAATGTAGTCTTTACTTTTAATTAGGAAATATTTCTAACATCTCTGAAAAGGGGGTTCTGTTTGAGAGAAGCTAGATATTTTTCTGTTCTCATTCTCAACAATCTATCTTCCTATCCCATTTAGATATGCCTAGCCTTCTCTTTCCCATCCCTGCCATGCAACACTCAATGAGCACATGCCCCATATAAGTTTTCACCTTATCTTTTCATACCTTTCCTTATATTGATTCCCTTCCATGGAATTTTCTTCTACCTTAAATTCAATTCAACCTTCACTTCTCTCTGAGGTTTTCTTAATCATAATCAAAGGTGCACACATCCTTTATCTATTGTCTATCCTCTATATGCAAGCTACAAGTGTTTATTTGTAAAATATCTACTATAAAATAACACTTCAAATTATATTAGATATACATTTATTATATATAATATTTACATTTTATATATGTATACATATAACATATATATGTTATATGTATGTATATAGAAATACATATATATACTTATATATGTGCATATAAGTACATATACACATACATACAGATATGCTTTCTTCAAAATTTTCCATTTTTTTACAAAGAGTGAGAAAAAGTATAGATAGAAAACTAAAACTATTCACATATATGTATATATTATATGTACATATATAATATATATAATATATAATGTATATATTATAGATACATATAAAATGTATAGATATTATCCATACACACACTATACATAATGTAGTGTAGATATCCATACAAAGAAAGAAAGACAGTCAGAAAGACAATTCCTCCTTTGTATTCCTCACAGCACCAAGTTCAACAAATACCATGCTATCATACAAAGAAGGAACCTGTTACCAAGCCATGGGTTTCTCTTAACTAAGGATCAGAGGCATTGATATATTTAGATGAGCCAGGAAATTAAGCAAAATTCTAGCAAACTCATACACACATACACACAAAAATAACGTGTTTTTCTGTGATATGTTATTATTTGAAAATTGAAATGGGAAAATATTTAAGGTTAAATTATATAGAAATTGTGTTATTAATATATCATTTCAAATAGTAGAAGGTTAGAATGTTAAATGTACTAGTAGTCACCACCAATTCACAATGGCAAGAAGTTATTGGGAAGAGGAAAACATTAGGATTAATGGTGTGAACCTTTCTTTACATATATCAGCTGAAGCTGTAAATGTTAGAAAAGGGATACATGTTGACATTTGTAAATCATTTAGTTTTTCTCTCACATTGTATCAAATGAGATTACAGTGCTTCTTGTATTGCAACATCTATACCAAAAGAAATATGTAGCTAATAAATGTATTTATCGCCATCTTTACAATGCACTGGACAGTGTGCATGTGTATGTGTGTGCGCATGTGTGTATGTGTGTGTGTGTTTGTGATGGGGAGGGAATTTTGATTTCTAAATCTTTATTTATACAAACTTGAATTTACTCAAAAACAACCAAAGTGAAGCCTCATTGTACAGCATCTTAGACTGCTAATCTTACTGGCAAGAAAAGGAACCATGCAGAATTGGAACAATCTTGGGGAAAATGTGGAGCTTGAAAATTATCAAGCTGCTCTGTGATGCGAAGCAGAGGAGGACAATGTAAGCAGGGCTTCTGTCAGATGATATCTTCCACTCCATAGAACATGTTATTTAGTTCAATTTTTTGAAGCAAATTATGGAGAAATTGTCAAATATGCCATTTACCTTCATTTTGTAACAGTAAAAAAGCATTGTGAGATCAGATGGCTTCTGTTCTCATGCTTTAGTCACCACCACAAAAGACCTGAGAGAAAAACGTCCATTTACTTTTGAAAAAGATGCTTTACTAGAAGGACATATTGGATGTAGAATTCTACTGGAACAGTCTTAAGAAAATATTTATTTTTATTGATTTCTCTGCAGGTAGGAAATCTAGATACCTGTAAAATTGAAGAGCTATTTGGGAATTTCTGTCCAGAACACCTTAATGGTGTTCTTTGACATAGACCTAGCATCATTTTGCAAAGCAAGATATGAGGACTCTTTCTCCATTTGTTAAGAATAACCTTACTTTTGGGATGCCTGGGTGGCTCAGTTGGTTAAGCAGCTGCTTTTGGTTTGGGTCACGATCCCAGTGTCCCAGGATCAAGTCCCACATTGGGCTCCCTGTGCAGCGGGAGGAAGAGGAAGTCAGGAGCCTGCCACTCTGCCTGCCTGTGTGCTCTCTCTCTGACAAATAAATAAAAATAAAATCTTATATATATATATATAAAAAAAGAATAACCTTACTTTTGCAAATCTCGGAATTACCAAAATCAGTTCATCAAAACTTGCTGTCATCAAAGGTAAGGTTGTCATGGATTGTCTAAGGTGATATGTCAACTTGTATGTCAAAGATCATACATAAATTTTAACTTTTTTATTTTGGAAAATTTAAAAGTAATTGAAATTCATTTAGAGTGTAATTTCATCTGAGTTTTATTTTACTTCCATAGTTTTGTTATATGCTTTTCTTCAAAATTTTCCATTTATTTTACAAAGAGTGAGAGAGAATATAGATACAAAACTAAAACAAAAAGATAATATTTATGACATAAAATAATTTGAGTTCATACTTATATATGTCATAAATGCTGACAAGTATTCATAATTTTTTAAAACAAATATTTTTAAAAGATTTTATTTATTCATTTGAGACATAGAGATACAGAGAGAGAGAGACCATGAGCAGAGGAAGAAGCAGACTCCCCACTGAGCAGGGAGTTGGAGGGCTGGATCCCAGGACCCAGAGATCATGACCTGAGCCAAAGGCAGATGCTTAGCTCTCTGAGCCACCCAAGTACCACTGTATTCATAATCTTTTTTTTAAATAAATGAATAAATGAGAAAGAAAAGGCATTTCTTCCTTAAAGTAGAATTCCATAAATAAATGTCAAAGGAAATAGAGAAATAGAAAATCACCATGAGACAAACACCACAATAAAAGGGTCTAAAATCAGTAGATAATGTTTAAGATAAAAGGATATGCACATTCTCAAAATATTTCCCCCTATGTACTCATTAAGTACAGTGAAAAAAATATAACATTACAATAGAGAAACCCAGTTAACCATTAACCAATAGATAATGTACACTGATTTCCATCTTACTGGGGAGAAATTCTCATCTTTCATCAGATTTTGAAAGTCGATCCCAAATTGTAAAAGTCACTTCTCTGAAGACTTAAGATAACTGTGTTCAATGTTTGACTTTATAAAACAACTTTGCATATTCCCCAACACCTCCTCATCTCTCCCACAGCTCTAACCTTTCTTTAAGTATTTTCCTGTGTCTGACCTTGTGAATTACTGAAAGTAACCCAAGGAATAAACTATGGGTTAATTTGTGTTTTATATTTTTAATTTCCCAGGATATGGGTCTAAAAAAATATGTTTCCTGAGAGAAGACCATGTGGATCCAGAAGAAATATTCTTAGTGTCTCAAGGCAAGTAAGCTTAGCTACAGATCAGAACTCCTCACTTACGGTACTGGCTCTACCTCCAATATGCTATTTAACCAGCGAATCTCTTAGGCATTTTTGTTTTACTATGTAACTGCCAACATCTTGTAACTCTCCAAAGGGGAGAGTTTTCATAGACAGTTTTCTGTCTATGAAGCAGGACTAACACCTAAATTGCACATTATTGTGAAAATCAAATGCATGATATGGAAAAAAGCATAGTCCCTGTAAGAGGCGAGTGATAAGTAAAGCTGTTTATATTTCCATTTGGTATTCTTAAAGACAGAGGAAGTCAGAGACAAAATTAATTAAGGGTGGGAAGACTTTCTGATCTCCTCAGGTGTACTTCAGTACAGTGCTTGGTTGACTACAAGACGACACGTAAGCAGTCTGGGAAAATGTCAAAAGAGGAAGGGTGTTTAACCTCAGGGTTAAGAGTTTTCTGTGGCCAACCTGTTTCTGGAACGAGTGGGGGTGAACTGGGTGCTCTTTTGTGGTCAAATTGTCATAATGACCCTTATGGAAGTGGCTGCCATGGCAGGCGGTGTCTTAGTTCTCCCTTTCAATGTTGTTTTGTTTTTGTTTTTGTTTTTCCTATCAGAATCAAGAAATTGGCCTAGACTCAGGCTACTAGTTCATTGTCACTAGATCATCATCACTGAATCTATTGGGTGCCATCAATCTCCTTGAAGATTTTATCCTCATAAGCTATTTTGTTGTCTGGTCAAGCAATATCTGATCATCTGTTGTACAATCCATTAAGACTTCCCTATAGCATTTGACACCCTGAAAAATAAAAACCTGATGACGGATATGTACTCTTCCAGTGAGTTTTGATGCCTTTCCAGTAAACAGAATCTTCTGTTTGAAGATTGTGAATAGGCTGCCTAGGAAGATGCTGTGAAAGGGTAGCTTTGACCTGTCAGTGACAATACTGGCATAATACATGATTCTTTTGCATTATTTTGCCACATCTGTCAAAGAGTAAAAGCTAGAGTGGGCCATGAAATATCTATGTGTATCTGTCTTCCGGTAGCAAATTCCTAGGGAGATAACTTAGGTGCCTGCAAATGTGTGAACTGAATAGCCACAACAGATAGGGACCATGCTTTTGGCTGGGTCAGTTCAAGAGTAGTTCTGAGTTTTGCTAGTCTCAGCTCAAGAATGCCATTGGTTCTTTTAACCTTTCTAGAAGTTATGGGTGGTAAATGTAGTGTAGTTTTTGAGTAACAGGAGAAACTATAAATTTATTCTGTTGTAGTTCCTAAATAATATGTGCCTCCATTAGTTAAATAATTGTTTGTCTGTCCCAAGTTGGATTTATAAAAGGAAGCAACATTTAGCAATGGTGAGGGCTATAATTTTTCAGCAAGGAAATGTTTCAACTTTGCCACAGCTTCACATCTGAAGTACTCACTAATATGTGGACTAATTGATGAAAGTCAGGTAAGCCAAAGTCGTAGACCCTGCGCAGGATTCTAAGTTATTTATGGACTAGTTGTCTGTCTTTCTGAGGCTTAGGAAAATCCCCAATAATGGCTTTTAACTATTCCTAGGACCAACGTAAACTCAATTGTGAGGACATTCTAGGCTCATGACTTGAGTGGATCCATAAAAGGAATTGGCAGATGGAAGTAGCAGAGAGCTTGTAAGGAAAATTCTCAGGAAACATAGAAGAAAAGGCAGTTCTGAAGAGCTATAGTGAGGAAAAGTACAGACTATGAGAAAGTGTGAGGTATACAAGGGGGCGTGGTTTTAATAGAGGAAAGCTGTCGCCTGTTTAATATCATCAAAACCTTTTCTAGAGGTGCATAGGTGGCTCAGTGGGTTAAAGCCCCTGCCTTTGGCTCAGGTCATGATCCCAGAGTCTTGGGATTGAGCCCCGCATCAGGCTCTCCGCTCAATGGGGAGCCTGCTTCCTCTTCTCTCTCTCTCTGCCTGCCTCTCCTCCTACTTGTGATCTCTACCTGTCAAATAAATAAGTAAATAAATAATCTTTAAAAAAAACAAAAAACTTTTCTAACCTCAGCCAAAGAATCTTAGAGAGAAGCTAAATTGGAGTTGGAATTTTACTTAGAAGCTTCAATATACCAATTAAAATTTTTGCTCATTGGGCTATCTACGCAATTTTTTCCTCTTTTCTCTAAGATATCTCTCAAATGAATAATATTTGCTAAATGAAATGCTCCCCAAAGTGACATTGGAGACCCATTTCACTGGCATTCTCTAAATGGCATTGGTGAAATTCTGCCATTTAGAGAAATAAGCACAAACCTTAGCATTGTAATATGATTACATATAGAAAGCAGTTTTCTCTGTGGTGAAAGACGTTTACATTAAGAAGAACCCATGAGAGTTGCCCACAGTCAGTGGAAAGAATTACTTGGTGTGTTTTGTGTCTCAAGCCCCTTAAATAAAACTTAGTTACCTCTAAACATAGATTTGACAATTTATATCCCACCCCTCCCCACCAGTGGAAAATCAAAGGTCATACTCCCTGTGGATTAAGACTAAGCTGTTGGGATGAATAGTCAGAATAGGAAGGGACTCTCATCCAGTTTTATTGGTGTTCAAGAGCAAAGTTTTCTTTTGTTTTTGTTTTTGTTTTTGTTTACTCCCAGAGGACACAGGTCTGGAGAAAATCACAACATCCTCAGCCTGGGAGTTGGTTGGAACAACAGATTCAGACCTTGAGACTCTCTTCTCCTCATGAGTTTACAACATTTAAAGGTACAGAAGCAGAGGCAAATTACCAAGGATCTACACCAAACAGGAAACTTCCAACAAATGCAAATATCCAGAAATGAACAAATGAATAAAACAGCAGAGTTACTCTTCAAAGAGAAGACTTACTACTTTGGGGAACTGAAGGAGCAGTTGAAGCTCAAGGGGTCCAGGTGGGTACCACTCCTGCTCAAGAGCCCAAGTCTGCATCACAGGTAGATCTGGCAGGATCCAAATTCAGCACTGAGACAACTGTCAAAGACAAGAGTAAGAGAGCAACAAAATTAACAAAGGCTATATATTTATAAACATACTGCCAGGGTACCTGTCTTCCATCAATTTCATTTCAACAGGGATTCAAAAGTGTTAGAAGGGAGAGTAACCTTTACAAGGCTAAAAACAAGAAATACTAAGGCCATCTCTAATTGGCAAGTGTTCTTGGCAATGGGATTTTTAGAAGTAGGGAGATTTTCTAATTGGTGTTCTGGAACATCTGGTTGCCCATGGGGACTTTTCAAAAGCAGAAAGAGTGTTCAGTGTTAGGGCAGAAGGTTTTCTGTAGCCAACCATTTCTTGGAAAAAGTAGGAGTTGATGGGATGCTTTTTTGCACTGTTGTAATTGTCTTTATGGAATGGAGAATGGTTGCGATGCCTGGTGATTTCTCAATATCCTATTACTGAAGTATTATATATAGATACAGAGAAGAAGTAAACATTCAAAATCTCAACTCCTTCACTGAGGATAATTAGAAAATGCATATTTCTTCTTCTTTTGACCATATTCTTCTTTTTATCTGATGAACTTTCATATCCTCTCTAAATTAAAGTTGTCCTTTGGATTATATTTTATATGAAAAGAAAATGCTGATCTGATTTTCAAGACATCTGATTAGATCTTGCACATATCTAGGAGTTTGTACAGACTTTTCAAATAGCGATATTACTGAGTTCTAAGAAATCCAATGGCCGCAGCTACTTGCCTGGATGCCTTCCAGCCCACTTCCAATTAAAACCAACCTGATCGTAAATAAAAGACTAAGCCTTGCTAATGTGCTCACTAAATACTCCATCTTAAAATGATGTACTCTGGAGGCTATATTTCTTGGACAGCATATGCCTTTCCTGAATGATGAAGCCCCCAAGTATAATGTCACAAAATGATTTATTCATAATACTGTTTTACATTTATTATCATTTTATAAATCTACTTTTTTTTTTTGCTGTTTTCCTAAATAAACTGAGACTTGCTTAAATCATTTCCTTTCATAATGTTCAACATAATACCACCTTTCTCTGGCAAAGAATAATATATGAGGAGAAAAATAGTGGTATTTGAATTTTTTTGCTGTTTTTTTTTTCTCCCGTATTAATTTGATGTGATAATTGGCTTATTCAACCTGACAAAACAGAGGACTACCTTTAGGATTATTTATTTTCTTTCTTTCTTTCTTTCTTTCTTTCTTTCTTTCTTTCTTTCTTTCTTTCTTCCTTGATTATTTGTTTTCTTTAAAATATTCTACTGCATCATGCTTTTTACATCTTAACAGTTGAATTCTGTTTCTCTGTTCTGTGTCTGAGAACTAAGTTTCTACAATCAAGATTGGAACAGAAACTTTCTCTGTGACAGGGTTTTATTGAAAATGGGCAATTGTTTATAGCCATTATATTTTTTCCTCACAGGAACCACAAATTTCTATATGCTAGCATTTCATTTTTCTTAGTTTAAGGTTTTGTTTCCTTTAAAAATACAAATACTACTTGAAGAAGTAATGGTTTAAAATAAGTTGTAGTTAGGGGATACACTCTGCAGCCATACTGTCTGGGAACATACCCCATCTTCTTTTTGCACTAGTAAAATACTATTCAGAGGAAACTCTAAGTTTCCTCACCTGCCAAGGGTGCACAGTTTGTCCCTATGCAATAGAATGGCTGGGCTAATGAATGCATGTAAATATACACAATTCACATAAATTTCTCTAGACGGCGGCTGACATGTAATAAGTGGTTATGGTGGACATGAATATTATTCACTAGTATTTCTAATTCTCCTTCTTCCAGTATAAACAGAAGACTGTGCTTATCCGTCCCTGAATTCAGGTGTGGCTGTGTAACTTTCCTTGGCTAATGAAATATAAACTCAAGTGAAGTGTGTCTTTAACAAGCAGATATATCTTAGAACCCACATAAGAATGTCTCATTGTAATATATATATTGACATGCTCTATGCTATAGAACCAAAGTGACCTGGAAAACTGAGATAAGACAGGAATTTGGCCACCCTAAAGAGTTACACAGTCCCACAGCAAACTGTGAGTGAAGAAATTTTTTTAGTGAGGTAACTAATACTTAGGATTGTTTGTTCTCACAGCATAACCCAGGCTACAACAACTAATATTCTAACGAATATAAGTTATTATTTTTATTTACACAATAGGTTTTAGGAGAAGAGATCAAATAGAAAGGGAAGGACTTGTGGATAAGAAAAAATAACCAAAGGAGAACTTAAAGTCTTAGGCCTTCAAATATGAATCTCCTTCATATCAGAATAGTTTTAAATGCTTAGGTCACTTCATTTCTTTTTTCTTTCTTTAAAAAATTTTTTTAAAGATGTTATTTCTTTATTTGACACAGAAAGAGAGAGAAGGAGAGAGCAAACACAACAAGGGGGAGTGGCAGGCAGGGAGAAGCGAACTCCCCACTGAACAAGAAGCCCGAGGTGGGTCCATCCCAGGACCCTGGGATCATGACCTGAGCTAAGAAGACAGCTGCTTAACAAACAGAGCCCTTCACTTCATTTCTTTTTAAATTATGTCACTTAATTCTTAATCAATCAATCAACCAATCAACAGAAATTACTGGTCATGTCATATGCAGCAAACATTTTCCTCTGCCCTTACTAGATTTTTTTCTCTACTTATGTTCACTAAAATTTCCTTCTTCTCTCGGGTTCCTTCACTGCTTCCTCTCTGTCCGTTCTTCATCGAATTTATAATTGTATGGGAAATCTACATTTAATTTTATTTTTTAGAGGAAGAAGATAGTGTCCTAGCACCAAACAGCAATGATTTACTAGTAACAATAACACAAATTTCAAACACCTTAACCTGTTACATATGGTCTTTCAAAATCAGACTCCTCACTTGCTTCTCAAAACTATTTTTTAATTACACTCATTTCAAATCTTTTCACTTGAATTCACAACACCCGGCGCATGTTATTCAATGATAGCGAACTTCTTTTGCACTTTGTGCTGTCGCTTGTTTTAACATCTTACGTGGTCATACATTTAGTTTTACTATCTAAGTAGACTATATTAGTATAATATCACTTTGCATGTCTTATCACACCCGACACAGTCTTGTATTTAATATTTTTTTTTAATTTAAAATATATTCCGTAGTCTTACTAATGGAATGGGAAAATGAATGTTGGGGCACCTGGGTGGCTCAGTCATTAAGCATCTGCCTTAGGCTCAGGTCATGTTCCCAGGGTCCTGGCATTGAGCCCCACATCAGGCTCTCTGCTCAGTGGGAAGCCTGGTTCACCTTCTCCCACTCCCCCTGCTGTGTTCCCTCTCTCACTGTCTCTCTGTCAAGTAAAAAATAAATTCTTTTTATTTTTAATCTTTTTTTCCCAAAGATTTTATTTATTTATTTGACAGAGATCACAAGTAGGCAGAGTCACCCAGGTGCCCCAAGTAAAAAAATAAATTCTTAAAAAAAAAAAAAAAAGAAAGAAAGAAAAAAGAAAAAATGGGGGCACCTAGGTGGCTCAGTGGGTTAAAGCCTCTGCCTTCGGCTCAGGTCATGATCCCAGGGTCCTGGGATGGAGCCCTACATCAGGCTCTCTGCTCAGCAGAGAGCCTGCTTCCTCCTCTCTCTCTGCCTGCCTCTCTGCCTACTTGTGATCTCTGTCTGTCAAGTGAATAAATAAAATATTTTTTTTTTAAAAAAGAAAAGAAAAAATGAATTTTAATTTATAAATAAGATAATGAATGGATTTAAAGTTTTTTCAGAAAGTCCTCTAACCACAATAAAAACACCATATCATGTTACCAAGTTATCTCCCTGATTTGAAATTTAAACATCATATTCCTTTCTTTTCAAATTAGAAATGATTGTGGGACAATATTTAAATTAAAGACACTGCTGAAATGACCAAAGGTAGGATGATTAATAAGTAAAAAATCAATGCGATCATAGAGCTCACTGAGAAATAAGGTAAGATAGAGTTCCTTAAATTTTAAATCCTAAAGTCACAATGATTCAAACTGATGTATGTTCATTGATCCATTAGTAAAATGCTTGTGTGTTTAGCAGCATGGCACATAGAACCTAAGGGTTTTACTTCAGACTTGTGTTCTCTCAGTGATGTAATATCTTCTTCTATAATTGTCTCCCCTTACATTTATAGTATGGGTTATATTTGACAAAGTCAATAATTCATTTGATTTAAAACAGCCCTGAGAAGCTAACAGGGAGAATTTTATTCCCATTTTACAGATCAAGAAATAGACACAAAAAAATCAAACCTATTTCTCTGAATATCTACAGGCAATTTCCATCAAATATCTTGATAATTGCAACCGTTCTTCTGCAACAGGCCCATTATGTTCTAAACTGTCATTCTGCTTGACTTTCCATGAGGAACTGTAACCATCTCAGGGCCAAAATGAGATTCAGCTAATGGAAGAACAAAACTAAGCATGTAAGCTGCCTATCATGATCATTATTTTACTATTTTAGAAATTAACTAGAGGAAAGGTTAACTTTAAAGTATTGTATGTTTATAGTACCTTGGGTTTATTTGTGAGAAATGTTTAATTTCCCACTGTAGGCCACCAAGCAGAATCACCATGACTGCCTCCCTATCTCATGAGGAACCAGTGCAAACTTATTGAATAGCTGGAGCAAGACAGAATGAGTAAGGCAATTCTGCTGCAGCAAAAGTGATCAAATACAATCTGAAGACAATTGTGAATAATCTCTTTTTCTTCGAATCAATCATGCAACTGTTCCTCTCTATTAGCTCATGTAATTGAGAGTCAAATGTATATGCAAAGAATGAGTATTTCAACACTGAAATTCAGATTTTCTCAAGTTACACTGTTCTGGATAGAATAAAATAACCACACAGGGTCACCAACACATGCATAATAAAGAACAGTCAATTATCAATTAGACTCAATGACTTAACTTGTCCTTCCTCCAGTCCTTTCAATCCAAAGTATTTAGTCCCCGCTTCCAGACTCACATGAAGGACCTGGAAGTATCCAGTCCTTAGTGGGATTGTAGAATAAAGAATAAAATGTTTTACCCTGAACATGTTCTAAAATTATGAACTTCAGACCATAGGCATTTAAAAATATTTATGACTTTTTTTCAACTTTTCTATTGCTTTATCTGTCTGTCCTCTTACCTTCAGGTTAGGGGATTTCAACTTCTTCTTTTTTATTTACTAAGACCAGGTTAACACTCTTTCAGTCAAGCACATTGTGGATAAAAAAACAATAAAACCCTCATAATGCATGATAATGATTAATTATAATTTAGTCAACTATGCTTTCACCAAAGTTTCTTCTATCCATTTCAAATTCAGAGAGATTTATTTATGTTTTCTTGATTTAATTGGCAAGTTCCACAGTGCTTCAAAAGTTTAAAAATGAAAGGAGGAAAAAAAGAAAAAGCAACAGCTCAAGGATGATTTTGCATAACTTCACACAACAAGCAGGTGTTTGTAAGATCAATTTACAACAGGGACCACAGTACCCACCTAGCTTGGATGACTTCCAACCTATTTCCAATTAAAACTTACCCGATCATAAATAAGAGATAAAAGCTTGCTAACCAGTACAGTAAATAAAAGATCTTAAAATAATGTATTTGGGGCTATGTTTAGAGACGGTAAATTAATTCCCTTTAGGTCAGAAAGTGTTAGAAGGGAATTTGAGGTCAGGATTCCCAGGAAGCCAACAGAATATTGTCTTTTTCAGCATTGACTCTGATATTTTACAGTATGAACTGCTGAATCGCTAAGAAGTTTACAGTGTGGGCTGTACCTGCCAGACACTACAATGAGGTGGCTATTTTTTAGCCCCTATGAAAGGTTCAATAAATGTAGTTGCCTGGCAGTAAACAGGTTTGGAGTGGGCAGCACGATATAGTATGGTCAAGCTGGGCAGAAGCCCTGTACATATTGACTGTTATAGTCCAGGGGATCCTCGTATTTTTGATTTCCCACTCAAAAGAGCAGTTCTTATAATTTTCATGGGAGTGCTATTAATGACAAAGACCAAGAAGAAATATATATAGGGAAAACCTGGCTTCCTCAATATACTGGACAGTAGTTTTGGAAGCTGGAGAAACAGTGAGTATCAAAAGGCAGGAACAGAAGAAAAGGTAGATTTTACAACATCCACATCCTTCCTATTATGGGTAAAATTGTATCCTCCAAAAAGATGTTGAAATTTTAACCCCAGGGGCACCTGGGTGGCTCAGTGGGTTAAAGCCCCTCCCTTTGGCTCAGGTCATGATCCCAGGATCCTGGGATTGAGCCCCACATCGGGCTCCCTACTTGGCAAGAAGCTTGCTGCTTCTCCCACTCCCACTGCTTATGTTCCCTCTCTTGCTGTGTCTCTTTCTGTCAAATAAATAAATAAAATCTTAAAAAAGAAAAAGAAAGAAAGAAAGAAAGAAAAAAAGACAGACAGAAAGAAAGAAAGAAAGAAATCTTAACCCCAGTACTTGGAAATAGGGTCTTTGCAGAAGTAATAAAGTTAAGATAAGGATATTAAGGTAGGCCTTAATCCAATATGATCGGTGTGCTTATAAGAAGAAAATTTGGATACAGACACAGACACAAAGGGAAAATGGCTGCATGGGTATGGGAACAAATAGGAGTTAGGCTGCCACAAGCAAAGGAGGGCCTGGGGACACCAGAAACTAGAAATAGCAAGCAAGGATCTTCACGCAGAGCCTTTAATCAGAGTAGGGCCCTATTAGCACCTTCAGTTCTGACTTCTGGTCTCCAGTTCTATGAGATACAAAGTTTTGTTACTTTAAGCCACCTACTTTGTGCTATGTTGCTATGGCAGGCCTAGGAAATTAATGCAACTTCCTTTAATATTCTACAGAATTTAGAAAGACTGGCATCAAGACCCACCCTCTTTGGCTGGAGGATTTCAAACCCTATTTCAAACCAGAAGACTTGGATCACATGGTGATACCGCTTTAGAAACATTGTAACAACAGGTCAGCAGCAAACAACATACCAGCACTGACATCTTTATTGAAGGACTTGTTGCTCTTTCATCTTTTTCCAACAGGACTTGACAATTGAAGACCAAGAACCCAATATTTCT
This sequence comes from Mustela nigripes, assembly GCF_022355385.1. Lineage (NCBI taxonomy): Eukaryota > Metazoa > Chordata > Mammalia > Carnivora > Mustelidae > Mustela > Mustela nigripes. The sequence goes on from NC_081564.1 coordinate 59,627,592, forward strand.
GTACCAGCCAGAGTGTTACATTGGAAACATAAGCTTGTACGTGTTTCAAATCAAGGGAATTTAAGATGGGAAACCCATTATGCAGAGAAACACGTTGCAAGAGCTAAAATGTAAATCAGAGGACAGAGAGGCAATCCAGCAGAAAACTGCTCCTTACTCGGCCCGAGAGGACAACCGAGGTGCTGGTGTTACTGAAGCTGAGAATCCCCAGTTGAAGCCAGAGCCACAGAGATCCTGCCTACTGGGAGACGGAGCCATGGAAGAAGTGCAAAAGAAGGCAGACACACTGCTTATTCCCTCCTAGCTGTTCACTTCTGGTTAGTGCTTCCCATTGGCCAAACCTACTCAGTGTACAGCCAGGTTTGGTGAATGCAATCTCTAGGCAGACTCCGTGATAAGAATGAAACAGAAAAGGCAGGGATTCAATATGAAAGCAAATGAGCGATAAAGGCACATTCCCTCTTCCATAATGGTCCTGCTAGCTATTTAATAAGCATATAATTTATTCAACAAATATTTATTGAATTCATACTATATTCCAGCTATTCACAATTTGCAGTCATCAGGAGGAAAAAAGAAAGGTGATAGTATATGCTCTCATGGATTTTAATGTCTAGTATAGAAGGTAGAGATTAAACAATGAAATGCCTAATTATAAGGTAAACAAAGTTTATGACAATAAAAGAAAGGATAATATGTGAGTGGATAATATGTGAGTGTGTGTGTGTGTGTGTGTGTGTGTGTGTGTGTATAAAATTGGTTCTCTTTCTCTGGAAAACTGCGACCAATGTAGAAGGTACTTAAGATGTTTAGGAAAGGGAAGGAAGGCCATCAGTATGTCGTAAGTGTTGTGACAATAGCACTCAGAAGCACAGGATGATACTGATGAAGTATATAAGGCCAAATCATCCGGGATCTGTACATGGTGGTTGGCAATCTGGATTTTATCCTACCCATAACAGGGAAATAATTTAATAGTTTAAGCAAGGGAGTGAGGTGACCTAAAATCAATTTTTAAGAAATAATTCTGGATCCATTAAAGAAAAAGAATTGTAAAGGAAGGAGGTAGGGGTTGAAACAAACAAGTCAAGTAATAGGTATTGCAAATTGCCTAGGTGGAGAACGACAGTGGATAAAACTGCAGTAAACTAGGATGTATAATATGGACGAGCGAACAGAGCTGCAACGTATTTTCAAGTAAAAATTAATAGGATTTGATGAATCCAAATGAACCTCATACAATCAAATGCATGTAGTCATAAGTCAATATATAGTAAAAATTTTTACATTTCTGCAAAAATTCTAGAAATTACCAGTTCCTCACACACTCTGACATGATTGCCTATGAGAAAGATGGATGCTAGATTTTGTTCCACAGGATACTAGCTCCCCAGCTGATCCAGTCTATTAAATCAAATCATTAGTCTTATCAGTTGCTTTTCTTGGATCAACCAACCATTTGACTATTTTGTTTTCAAATTCATAGACTTTTAAATAAATAATTGCTGGATATCAGTTTTTGATATGTCATGTCATTAAGCAATATATTTTACATGTAGTGAAATTCCCCATTCCAATGTTATATAAGGAAACACATTCCCATGTAATTTGACCTGAGAGGTAATAGAAAATACTCACTTCCACAACTCATTGGGGAAAAAATGGATATTGGTACACTCTACATAAGAATAAACAAAATTTTAGATTCCAGTGAGATGACACCAGTTAGAATGGCCAAAATTAATAAGACAGTAAACAACATGTGTTGGAGAGGATGTGGAGAAAGGGGAACTCTCTTACACTGTTGGTGGGAATGCAAGTTAGTGCAGCCACTTTGGAAAACAGTCTGGAAACTCCTTAAGAAATTAAATATAGAGCTTCCCTGTGACCCTGCAATTGCACTACTGGGTATTTACCCCAAAGATATAGACGTGGTGGAAAGAAGGGCCATCTGTACCCCAATGTTCATAGCAGCAATGGCCATAGTCGCCAAACTGTGGAAAGAACCAAGATGCCCTTCAACGGACAAATGGATAAAGAAGATATCGTTCATATATACAATGGAGTATTATGCCTTCATCAGAAAGGATGTATATCCAACTTTTGTATCTGCCAGTGTCTTAAGACTTTTGTTTTTTAGGAGAGATAGGAATGATGGTCCAGACAGTGTTTCTTTAGCAGCTGCTGTTCCCCTTCCCCAGCCAATCCCAGAAACCCCAAGGGGAACAGTCCTAGTATTCTAGTATGACTTCCTGGTAGGATATGTAGAATAAAAAGTTTTCAAGAGGAAACAAGCCCCCCCCCCCAATGTATGTAATCCACAAAGACTTCATACACTCTTTCTCATGGCAATTCATTAGAAGTTGTGAGCCGAATTGGCCTATTTGGTTCCAAGTAACCAAATACTTGAGCTCTGTTTCTCCTGAGGTACCTGTCTTTCTTAGATTTAGGGTTAGTGAATTGCCCTGCCACCTGAGTTCTCCAATGGATTCAGAAAAGCTGTTACTTTGCAGTTTGAAGTTTTGTCTGAGTGTGTGAGGGTGGAAATGAGACTGTTTCTAACTCTATACCTCTAAGCTAAAATCAGAACTCTAGATACCTTCTAAATATCAATTTAGAGGACAACTGAAAGGGCCTGTAGGGTCTATTTTCAAATAAAGAATTGTTGGTAACCAAAAGATTCACATTTCTAGCCTTTTCTCCACACCCCTTCTTGTGTTCACATCTGAGAAAGCCAGAAATCACACACCCAGGTACTAAAATCTTCCCCAAACACTTGCTTTTCCCTGTTCCCTGTTGCTTATCTCTCCCCTCTCTGAGATGATGCAATGCTTATCAGTCACGGTAATGGGGAAGAGAAGAACAGGGACTGTTTATCTAATGAGAGCAGAACTGCTTTTGCTTTGGCATTTTTCTTCTCTCAGATACTGTTTTGTTTTCTGTCATCGCCTGATGACCTTGCAATTCCTTTGATTTTCATTCATGTGCCACACACACACAATTCTGAAGTGAAGACAAGAAAGTGTCTAAAAGGTCAAAAGCAGTTTTAGTAACAAAAAATTTATTTCTACTAAAGTTTTCTTAGTCACAGACAGGAACTCAAGGGATACTGTGGATTTGGTCAGATAAGTATAAAATATTGAGAGTTTTATTTTATATTCTTTCCTATGAATCAGAAGTGGAAATGACTGAGCCAGTATGGGTAAGAGTTTTGAGAGCTTTGTCCAGTATTAAGGATAGACTGACTCTACATCTTCTGTTTTCTCAACGTGCCTACTACGGGATCTCTGCCGTTTGAAAACTCGGTGGTTTAGGTAAAGTATGGTTTATATTTGTGAAAGGGAACTGGATTGTGGCTATTACTTCATTAAGCTCATTATAAGTTTCTTTAAAAATGGTTATTGAAAAGAAAATTATTCTTTAATGTGAAATGGAAATCTGGCCAGAGTTGAGGGCAATTTATCCAGACCCTGATTTTACCTTTGGTTTAACCAGTTGTATGACCTCAGAAATGGAATTAAACATTCATTAACTCTGTTTCAAAACTGATCAAATGAAAAGAAATATCTAGCCTCTCTCTTCTGTCTCACACAACTTATTTCCATGATGCCAGCAATCTAGTTGAAGCATAAAACTTGAAAAACACCTGTCTTTCTTCACACACAGACACTCACTGATTTATCAATCCAAATTCCTATTCAGTGAATCTTTAAATTAGGGATTTTTTTGTGTGTGTCTGTGTGTGATTTAGAGACGAAATCTGTACTGGTTATCAGAATAGATTCCCAGTTTATTTCTTAAAAATTTTAGAGACTCATAATAAGGAAATTTAACTACTTTTTGAAAAATCTCAATCCAGCCAAAGGAAAAGGAAAAAAAATAAGTAATATTAACCAATAAAATGCAATGCCCTTATTATAAAAAACAAAAACAAAAACAAAAACAAAAACCCTGCAGTATGGGAAAACTCAATGAGAACCAATAGTTGGAAATACAAATTGCTACATTATGGTATTTTATAACTATACTGAATTTTCATAAGCAATTCAGAAACAAAGGCCAATTAACCCCCAAATAATCCTGCCATATTGAACACAATCATTTTAAAAGGATTATCAGGATTATTACCTTATGGTCTAAAACCTGGTTATTCCACTTAATATTTTATCTTCGATGGAATAAACTAACATTTGAAAGGAAGAAAAGTGAATAATGGGTGGAAATCATTTGTGTTCACAGTATTAACAAATGGCATTTACAGACAAACTTACCTGAGATAACCATGCTTTCTCTCTGGAATGTCCACTAAAAAAAATAAAAAAACAAGAAACCTCTTCTTCACTTTGTACCCAAGTTATGATTGATGGGCAGTGCCAATCACTTCATGGCTCTTGTTGATGTTTGCTGTCATGGCTGAAGCTCTGTGAAGTTTGTAATAAAGTGACAAGAAGGAGTTCAGCTTGTTGGCGGTTTTCCTTAAATAAGGGGGAGTCTAGTGATAAATGGGACTTAAACTGGAGAAAGTACCATAAACTCCAACTGGAATTCCCTCAAACCAAGTTCGTATTCATACTGAAACTGTATCGAGTTCAAGTTCTCAGAATGAGGAATCTTTTGGCATCTTTTAACTGAAGTGAAACGTTTTCTTGGCATTTTAAGAACTTTGATTCAGAAGCAAGTACCCCATGACGTTTTTATATTCCAAAAGACTTATTGACTTGTGAGTCCATGCCCATTACTTATTATACCAACATTAAATTAAAAAGTACTTTATACTTATTAACCAACTATTAGCTGAATATTTATAATATATCAGGGAACTTGGTAAATGCAAATATAACATTATAATTGACATAAAGTTTTTACTATCCAATAGTAAAAAATAGCCTATATATAAGTATGTGATATGATACAAACAAAATTCTAGGAGAATATGGAGTAGGATTCATTAAGTCTTCCATGAAAGTAGAAATATTTCCATGATTGGTCAATATTTGGGATAAACTACAAAAGTTTGGAAGAGTTATCTACACAGTACATGGACTGTGTATGTTTGATTTGAAAAAACAATCATAATTTAAAATGTGGAGGCCAAAATTTGGATGAGTGAGGAATGATAAGCTAAACTGATGTGACAGGTAGATATGGAGCATAAAGGTTTATTGACCATATATAACTATGGTTTTCTAGATTTAAAAGTGTTAAATTTCATTGTCAAGTCAAATGTCACATTCTTTGTTCAGAGTTGGGGTATGAAAAAACAATGGGATGAGGATGAAAAGTTAGTCTAGAATTAGACTGAGAAACATCTTGACTTTAATTCTAGTAAGTTTTTAATGTAATTCTGCAGTTACAGGCAGAATCACTGAAGAAGAATTTTTGTCTCACTTATTATTCTTTTCTAATAGGAACTCCCCGCTTTTGTAAGTTCCATCAAGGAAAAAAAAAAAAAAAAGCACCTACAATTCCAGCCTCTAATATAATTTCTTTCCACATGGCTTTGATCGTATTTTATGTCCTTCTTACAATGGGCTTTTCTCTTCTCAGGAAATCTCAAATCCTACTCATATTTGGGACCCAGTTGAATATCCAATTCAGTTTGAAATCTGCTATCTTCTTCATATTCCTCTTCTAGAAGATAGATCCCTTCACCACCATGAGCAATGACCAAAGAATAGCTATGAAGAATGTGGATGGGACCTTGACATGTGGACTGAAATAACTATGTGTCTGCAGAAGAGGTGTCACTTGCAGCGCAGTCCAGAGCCAGGGGTGCACAAAAAAAGAGGCAGGCTGCTACTGAAGATGGACTGGTGTGGGCTCTCCCTGAGCCTAATATTCCAGCAGAGCAACAGGGACTGTGAGAATAACAAACTCAAATATGGCCTTTCAGTTTCCTATGAATGCTTAAAACTTCTAACTGCTTAGATACATGATACATGGGTCTTCATTTACATGATTGTCCTAGGCCCTGAAAATATTATGTTGTTTCTGTGCACAACTAATAATGTATAACATTTATTCTTACCCTGTTTTATATGATAATTTAGTTGATTCTATTATAATATCTATTTTCCTCAGATAGAGTTGATATTTTTGGAAGATGGAATTATACTGTTCAGAACCCAGAAAAATAGTATCCATACAATTTTTAATCAATAACTATTTTTATTGAACCAAGAAAAGTATTTCAAGTCAAAAGCCTAAAGTGTACAATTGTATAGTATGTGGAGGCTCTATAATACTGGGAACTTTCCTTCTGTTTTATAAATACATTGGAACATTTCCTATAAAGATTGCACCCAGAAAAATTACCTATTTGTTTAAAAAATAAACATAGCTGCTCTATCATCTTAGGGCACAGAAAGAATGGAGAGGAATCTTAATAGAATGAATCAAGGCTTCTAAGTGTCAAGAGAATAGCACTTAGATTAACATTCTTTTCATTTTGATGGAATGAACATTTAGATTAGTAAAGACATGGTTTTTATTAAAATTCAGCCTCATTATTCATAATACATCTTCAGTTTCTATTAGTTCCATTTTATATAAAATAAGAGGAGCTAGGTACCTCTGTAGGGTCATTTCAGGGGGCATTTTGAAGGGCTCTTTTCAGCAATATGTCATACAGTCTAAAAATTTACTATTACATCGTTCAGTTAATCTTTACCTTTTCTCTGCTGTCTCCCTTAAAAATACAAACAGATAGAGAAAAACACACTATAATGTTATTCTTCCCTTGGCTCGGGAAGTGCTTATCATATATTCTCAAAGAGGAAACTGCAGAGCACTGTGCTTGAGTTGCGGTACACAAAGGCAATGGCATCACAGGATATAAGCAAATGTGGTGGTTAAGTCCAAATCATCATGGTGTATCAGATTTAAATTTCTGAGACATAAGTGAACAAATAATATACATATCTAACAGAAGATAATTTTCTACAACTATGATGCAAGCCCTATCACACATGGTTGATGATATTGTAGGGACTAAAAGCAAACATAGTGCTTACAATTAATATAACCAAAATATGATTTCATAGGTGTGAACAAAACAGGACAGTTGCCTTTCTTGTTCTACAGGTCACACTTCTGCTACTGCAGCCTAAAATCAGAACTCTCTTTTTTCATCTTGTTTCCTTGCTATCATAATTACCTGGGCCTCCAATTTTTTCACTCCAAGTAAAGACGGGCTCTGCTCCAGTTCCTAAGATAATTATGTTTAAGGCAGTTTTCCAGTGATTTTTATGCTTCTCCTCATTTGCCCAAAAAGACTTAATGTGGTCTCTCTTTTATATCTATGATCATAAGTGATTATACTAAAAGATTTTCGAGTTTAAGACAGAAATCACATACACACTTTGATTCTTTAATGTTTCACTTAAAATTCATTGACGTTTTCGTCGGCATTATGATGGCCAATTTTATATATGAACTTGTATAGGCAGTGAGGCCCATGTTCCCTGAGATAGTCAAGTTGTTTTTCACCAGGTTGATAGTTTATAGAAAAGTCTGTAAGCATTGATACAGATTTACTCAGCCAGTTTTCTAGATGGCTTCAAACACTGGAAATCTACTACAACTATTACTGCGTAATAAGTAGACCTGCCATCCTGCCTTATTTTACCCGTGATGCTAGACTGAAACTTTTTCGTATATTCTTTTTAGTGGCTTAGAGACAAGGGATATGCTGTTTCTATAAGAAGATATCTGCATAATCCCCAGTCTCTTGAGCCCAAGCTACTGCCTGAAGTTTCATTTTTCATTACCAGAAACCTAAATGTTGGCACTTTCTTAAACCATGTTTCATGTTGTCTTTCTCTGATAGTACTAGCCCTCTCCTACCCAAATGTGTCAGCTTCTATATTTCTATATCACTACCTTGCCCTGGAGGCAGGTACCATGAGAGGTCTTAAACTACTTCCCTATCCTTCCCTGACCTAACCTCTTAGAAAAAAGTTTAGAAGGAAGCATAATTCAGAGTCGGTAAATTCAGAGAACAGTATACATGGATTTTTACACTTAATTTTTTTAGAGCAGTTTTAAGCTCACAACAAAATTAAGAGGAAGGTACTGAGATTTCCCATATACTCTTTGATCTCACACATGCATAGCTTCACCCATTATCAACATCTTTCACTAGATGGTACATCTTTTACCAAAGATGAGCCTACACTGACACATCATAATCACCCAAAGTCCATAGTTTGCATTACAGTTCACTCTCGGTGTTGTACATTCTACAGGTTTGAACAAATACATAATTACACATATCTACCATTATAGTATCATAAAGAGCATTTTCACTGCCCTAAAAATCCTCCATGCTTTTTTTTTTCATCCCTCCACACAGAACTCCTGACAATCACTGATCTTTTTACCATCCCCATAGTTTTGCCTCTTTCAGAATGTCATGTAGTTGAAATTATACAGTATGAAGCCTTCCAGATCAGCTTCTTTCACTTTGTAATATGTATTAACTTTTCTTCCTGTCTTCATGGAGTCATAGCTTGCTTTTATGTGTGTTTAATAATATCCCATTGTCTGGATATATCATAGTTTATCCATTCACCTACTAAAGGACCTCTTGTTTCCTTCCAACTTTTAGCAATTATAGATAAAGCTACTATAAACAAACATGTCCAAATTTTTGTGTGGACATAAGTTTTCAAGCCCTTTGAGAACAATTACTGGATAGTATGGTAAGAGTATATTTAGTTTGTAAGAAATTGCCATACTATCTTCCAAAGTATCCATACCATTTTGCATTCCCACCAGCAATGAATTAGAGTTCCTATGGCTCTACATTGTTTCCAGCATTTGCTGTTGTCATTGACCCTGATTTTGGCTATTCTAATGGATAACAGTATACTTTTTGAAAACCATGTTACACATTTGGGACACACTGAGAATGTAGTAAACTAAAGGTTTGTGGGGTTTTTTTGTTTTGTTTTGTTTTGTTTTGTTGACACATTGGATTGTTTTAAAATATTTATGACATGTTTTTGTAATTTATATTTCTATTTTAACTAAATGAATTTTATGTGGCTATATTTTGTTTTAGCCAAGAGTTTCAGCTCCCCAAGAAGTTTTCTCTTCCTATACTTCTACTTATCCTTCCTACCAGGCTCCACATTTGGAGAAAGAATATAATACTTAGACTCAAGTTACATGTCTACCACTGACTGGCTGTGAACCTTCAAGGAGTTACTTCTCTGTGAATTGGGTTTTCTTTTCTTTAAAAGAGGATTAATACCACAAACTTCACAGGACCTGTTATCAAGGGTTATATGAGATAACACCTTCATAAGACTGAACAGAAACCCTACTTAATGATAATAGGAAGAACAAGGAGCCAACAAAGTTACAATAATCAAAATAACTTGTTTCTAAAACTATGCAATCCTACAAAATATGCATCATTCTTTTGAATGTATAATTTATATACAATACTTTATACTTCAGCATGAAGAGGATCAGAATGTACCACCTCAAATTATACCACTTTTGCATAGGACTAATTTGATATGAAGGTGATTGAGAAACAGCAAACATGGGATAGTTTTCTAGCCTCCTCCTAATTTCCTAGAAATTGGGCATAAATTTCCATTTTGTAAAGCATATTTCCATTTATAAAGCTGTATTCTTCTTCTGTACCAACAAAAGGAGAATGAGCAGAAGACAATTTTCATCATTGGAGATGATATGGGTTTGCATGATGAACTTTACTGAGCAACCCTATTTACCATACATTTCCTATTCATTTCCCCAAAGCTGTCTCCTTTTCCACACTTTGTTTAAATGGTACATAATTCTCTAGGCCAATGGCTTCTTCACGTTTTAATTTTTTCTTTTCTTCTCTTTTCTTTTCTCTTTGTGAAGCTTACATATGCAGATGTAATAAACCTCTTTCTCCTATTAATCTGCCTTTCATCAGTCTGATTCATAGGTACCACCCACTGAACCTAAGAGGGTAGAGATAGAGCATCTTCCCTCCCCATGAGGATTTGCTTTTCCCTTAATGGGTTGTGTGGTTTCTTTTTCCTTTCCAAAATTCAGGTTCTCTCCTTTGACTTCACTGCTTGCCCTTTAACTTCTCAACCTCTGTTATCCCGCAAATTCCTGTGCCTTTCAAGATAAATAGTAGACTTTGTCCATCTTGGATTCTTTCTCCCATCAATCTGGACTTAGGTATCCTTTACCTAGTATGAGAACACACACTTACCAAGTTCTGCAAGGAGGAGAAAGAGTGTGGAAATGGAGCCAAAGTAATCTCAGAATGGAGATTTTAGGGCTGCAAAACCACAGATTGGGTATTGTATTTTAATTAAAGTCTAGTCCTCTTTAGAGTCTTCTTAAGATTGACCCAACAAACACTAAGTTTACAGTATCAACATTTACCATATTTTTAAAAAGATTTTATTTATTTATTTGACAGAGAAAGAGACAGCAAGAGAGGGAACACAAGCAAAGGGAGTGGGAGAGGGAGAAGCAGGCCTTCTGCTGAGCAGGGAGCCCGATGTGGGGCTTGATCCCAGGAAACCGGGATCATGACCTGAGCCACAGGTGGACACTTAATGACTGAACCACCCAGGTGTCCCAACATTTCCCATATTTTTTATTCCTTATTAATATACTTTATATTACTCATTATGGGAATCCTGCATGAAAACTTTCTATAATGAACAGTTGTGTCTGTATGAAATATGAACCTGACTCTTCCCCCATCCTGCTAGTACCTTATAATCATTCAGAGGTTTTGACCAAGTCTGCATAAATGACTTTTGTCTTTTTTTACTCATGTATATCCTTTTTTAAAAGAGTATACAGTGTGCCTACTCAGCCTTTGAAGATTAGGAATTATTTTCTTAAGTGAGCATTAATGAAAGGAGAATGCATCATTCTTCATCAGCCGATGAGCTGAAAATTGCTGATGGCAAATGTTGTTAATAAAAACACATTAGATGGAAAAAATGAATTTGGCAGTTAAGTGAATGATTCTTAGTGGAAGTGAGGCCTTATTTGTTGGATGATTGGAGAAATTAACATTTATCATATACAGACTGGCATTAGAAACAAACCCAAAGAGGGCTTTTTTTTCCCCCTCTTCATTATACTTATAGATGGAGAGCAAAAATATCACCTGGGAAACAGCTAACCCAAATCTAATTTTTTGTCATTGTTGGAGCTATTTGTTTCAAAATGTTTTCCCCAGGAGAGCCAGCAATCCCTCTCTACCCTGAACTATCAAGATGCAGTATACAAGTTTTCAATGGCAGCCAATCTGGAGAGTTGCATATATCTACCCCTAGACAGCTGCATTATGGAACTAAAAGAACTGCATCTAAATTCATGAGCCGATAAAAAGTAATCTGGCTAAAGTCTTTTTTTATACCAGAATATACAATGATAATCACACCCCCTTGAATTACAAATGTTCCATAACCATTCAAACTGGTACTGAGTTACTGACATTATTTGAAGTAATGACATAATAAAACACATTTTAAAAGACAAACCCATAATTTACTTACTTCTTGCTTAAAAAATGTTTCAGAAATCTTTTGAGATCATAATTGATAGAATACCATGATTTCATAGACCATCAAAGACTTGATAGGTTTTAATAAACCAGGGGAATTAAAGTAGCTCTAGCTTGCTTGCTAGCTATATTTATTCTCTACCTTCTTCTAGCCTTTTTAACATCTAAAATTACAGCTAAAAATTAATTAAAATGTATAGTGACCTGAAGCTTTTTTAATTAACTAAGTTTTTTTTTTCTAGAGGGAATGCAATAAATCACAAATATCTCTATTCACTATTTAATGTAATTTTTTAGAGTAATATTGTAGAGGGTACCTAGTCCAGACAAATTAAGCTTCATAGTACACAGAAACATGCATTCAGTAAATTGGAATATAAGATAATTGACAATAATTCCTCTTATGTTCATATTTTCATAACTAGAAATTCAAACTTTAGTATTAAATTATCTTTGGAAATGGCAAGTCATGATTTTGTATCACTAAGTCAAAGATTGTTTGAGGAATCTTTCAGTGGCTATGTTGATTTCACTGTCTGAGCTGATTAAATGTGCTGAAATATACTTAATAATTATGATTTCCAGGGATTTATTTAATAGTTTTGAGCTGGGAGTTTAATTTCAAACATTTCTTTATTTTCATTCCAAATAAACCCAACTGTGGAAAATCACCTTCATAAGGTCTTTAATCCTTGAAGCATAAGGTATGGTTATAGTGAATATGTGTCATGTTCATATGCCTCAATTCAAAGCAATAGAAGGTAAGCACTTGACACAGTCAGACCTCGAAATTAAAATCTATGGTGTTAAATAAAACTCCAGAATCCAAGATCTATTATTATTAAAATAATACACATATAAACAAAATAAATATATGGGGAAAAGCAGCACATCCTTTGAGTAAGGACAATTAAAATATGAAAGATCAGATTTCTACTCAAGCTCTTCTTTGAGCAGTATCAAAGCAATAACTAAGGCTTAAGAATGTTTCCGAGAGTGACTCTCGGAAAAAATTTCATGGAAAGAGCCAGAAAAAATGCATTTTGTATCATTCCATTTATATAAAGGTCAAGAATAGGTATAATTAATCTATTGCAGTAGAGGTCAAATAAGCAGTTACTTTTGGGAGGAAGAGCGCTGATATTGCTCTATATTTTGATCTGAGTAATGGTTTTACAAATATATAGATACGTTAAAAATGTAAGATATGTAAAAACAGATATGTAAAATATGTAACTTTGCACTTAAAATCTGTGCACTTTACTAGATGTATTAATAAATATGCACATTTACATATAAAAAAAAGAATGTTTAAAGGCACCTGGTTAAATATGCCTTGAGAGAGGAAAGAAACAGAAATCAAGGTAAAGAAACCAAGGAGTAAGACATTTAGACAAAATGAGATGAGTAAAATATGAACTTAATGGGGGGGGGCAAGAAAACAGGCAAGACACTGCAGAGAACTTAGATGGAGCAACCATCAGTGCTGTCATTTACTTTAAGGAAGATAAGCTTTCTATTCCCATTACTTTATCCCAAAAATTATATGTTCTATGGGCTGGAGAAAGAACATTTAAAAGAGTCAAGCAGAAATCTGACCATGTTCCCCTAAGTAAGTAATTAGGAAAGCTTAATTTCAGCCATAAAGTTGTAGACCATTTACTCTAGATTTATTTGATGAATACCAAACACTTCACAAAGAATATTTAAACATTACTTATATATCTTAAGGTAAGTAGTGGTAAGCTTACTTACCACAAGCTATGTAAGTGCTATAACTGAAGGTAAGAAATAAAATGGAGGCCTCTAAGATCTAACCCAAACTGGAAGGCATAGGTATGTATGCCAGGAAGAGGTCTTAGAGACAAACAAGTCCAACTCTCCCATTTTACAGAGTAATAAATCCTCAGCCAATGAAGTATATCTTAATATCAGGGACAGGATTAGAAATCATTTGGTCACTAACAATCATGGAGTTTACAAATAACATCGCACTCACATTTTCATACCATAATACAGTTGCCCTCTTATGTAGGTATTCTCCTTACAAATAAATCATAAAATTTGTGAATTTTGTAAGCCTTTATTTCCCATTTATTTTTCATTCATCTTGGCTAGCAATGAGTCCAGTGATTGGTGTACAATGGAGTTCTCAATTTCACTTCGTGAATGATTTAAAGGAAGACAGAGGACACTGAGAGATAGGTGAAAAGAGTTTTAGGATGTACTGAGCAGGAAACAAAACATCAAATGAGAAAGAATAAGGACAAGAGGAAATATGATCATTAAGTATAAACATCAGGCACTGGTCTAGTGTCCTGATGTTCCAAGTAGAATTTTTAAAAAATCAATCACATTGATTTTAAATCAAATACTTTGCATCACAACCTTCTACCTTCCTACCCACCTTCTACCTCTATATTTATCAGTCAGAACACGTTCTTAGATTGCAGTTGTTCTTTTTCCTGTGGGAGTGAAAGTTTGTAGGTCTCTCTGATCTCCGTTTTCTGGCATAAACACATGAGCTCTCTGGAGACTGTCCCTGAGAGACAGAGGCAATGGTTGAGAGCACAGGCTCAGAAACCTGAATCTGCCTGCAAAGCGCAGTTTGTAACAAACTCGCTGTGCACTCTGGGACATGTTACTTTAAACCCAGTGCTTCAGATTTGTCACCTATAAAATGAGCATAATAACAGTGCTTACATCATAGAATTCTTGTGCAGAATAAGCAATTTAATACTGATGAGGTTTCTAACACATTGTAAGCCTTCTACGAATGTTAGTTGGCATGTTCCAAGAACTCCTAAAATCTTTTGGCATTCTAAATGGTAACTTTAATTTCTGAAAACTTAGATTTATGATAGAGCTTCTCTAGAATTTTCAAAAATTTCAGTAATTGGGAAGACAGACTTATATCTTCAAATATCTTGGTCCACTTATCAAGAGATAAGTGGCAGAAATCATTTAATCAAATACATTTGTTTTTTATTTGTTTATTTGGTTTTGCCAGATGAAGGAACAATTCCAAGGAGATGCATGACTTGGTTATAACCACTCAGTGGATCAGTGGTAGTGCTTCCTCCCATAAGATACAGTTTCTTTTCATGATCACGGCAAATTGCTAAATCTAGTATTGAGTGTTATTAAACAAAAAGGATGAAGTAAAGCAAAATTTATGAACCAAGTTAAAATGAGAACTCTAGACTTTTAGGAGTTACAGAGATTGAATTCTAATTTTATGGTGTTAATATAGAAAGCCCTTAAAAAGCTAAGGTGTGAGGTTCTGGAAAGATAGCGAAGGAGTAGTGGACTGAAATGACAGGTTGCTTGAGTTCAGCTAGATAGTTATGAAACCATTCTGAACATCTACAAACTCAACAGGAGGTCGAAGAGAATAAGAGCAGCAATACTAGGAACAGAAAATCGACCACCTTCTGAAAGGTAGGACATGTGGAGAAGTGAAACTGAAATGATGGGAAGATAGACCACAGGGGTAGTGGCCGGCTCCTGGCAAGTGGTGGAGCAGTGGAGAACAAAATCAGAACTTTTAGAAGTCTGCTCCAGTCAGAGACATCGCTCAGAGGCTGAGTGGGGGTGGAGCCCTCACAGGGACAGTGTAGTCTCAGGTCCCATGGGGTCACAGAAAGATTGCGGGTGTCCTGAGTGTGGCAGAGCTCCCAGGTATCAGAGCAGGGAAGCCAGCTATAGAGACAGAGCCAAGGATTGAGCTCTCAGCACGGGGTTACCGTAAACTGTCATCCACAACACAGTCATACCACTGATCTTTGAGCAGGGATCCCACAAGTGGCAGATCCAGGGGAGGCTCACCTCCATCCACAAGTGGCAGATCCAGGGAGGCTGGAGGAGCAGCATGGCAGGAATCTTCTGGGTCTAGAAATTCCAAATGGGGCCATGCGCCAGAGATAGAAATCCTTGGTCACAGGCTGGGTGAGCTCGGAGCGCGGCCAGAGAACAGGGAGATGGGAGGGATTGATCGCTTTTCTCTGAGGATGCACTGAGGAGTGGGGACCCACGCTCTCGGCTCCTCCGGGCCGCAGATTGGGAGTCTGCCATTTTCATTCCTGTCCTCCAGAGCTCTACAGAAAGCGTTCAGGGAACAAAAACTCCCGAGAGTGAACCCAAACAGATTTCTTAGCCTGGCCCCTGGCAAGGGCAGTGCAATTCTGCCTCAAGCAAAGACATTTGAGAATCACTGCCACAAACTCCTCCCCCAGAACATTCAGTCAAGACCAAGCTTACAGATCAAGAAGAACAGTGGAACTCCAGAGCTAAGGGAAAGCAATGCATGGAATTCCTGGATTTCTCCCCATGATCCTTTGGTCTTGCAAAGTTAAATTAAATATTTTTAATTTAACCTTTCCTCTTACCACTTTTAACATTTTTTAACTAATTTATCTTAACAATACCTCTCTTTAAAAAAAAATCTTTTTAAACCTTCATTGTTCTAGTCATATTTTATCCTTCATTGTATTTAACCTTATTTTTTGTATACATAAGGGTTTTTTTTTCCTAAAAAATTTTGGGGTACAATTTCTTCTAATAGATCAAAACTTACCCTAAATCTAGCACAGGGCTTTGTTCTAGTCTCCAGCCTGAGCACATTCTCTCCTTCTTTTTTCCCTTTTTTTTTCTTTCTTTTTACAATCAACTTATCTTATCAATTTCTTTTTTAGAACTCTTTTTTGTGATTTTCAACTTTACAGTCATATTTCATCTCTTCATCATGTTTACCTTTATTTTTGTATATGTATATATATAAGTTTTTCTCTCTTTAAAATTTTGGGAGGTAGTTTCTTCTAAGAGACTAAAATAAACACAAAATCAAGTGGATAGCTCTGTTCTTTCACCAATCTAATATATATATATATTAGACATATAATATATATATATTAGACATATATATTTATAAGTTTTACATATATATACTTATATATACATATTTTTTTTCCTTTTTATCCCCTTTTTTCTCCCCCAGTTTGGGGTCTCTTCTGATTTGGTTAGCATACATTTTTCTGTGGTCTTTGCCATCCTTTTAGTATTTTATTTTTTCATTCATATATTCTTATCTGGATAAAATGACAAGGCAGGAAAACTCACCACCAATAACTCAATATTTATTCTGAATGTAAACGGGCTAAATGCCCCAATCCAAAGACCTAGGGTATCAGAATGGATTAAAAAAAAAAAAAGAAGAATAAGAGGAAGTACTAAGGACTCATGGCTAGGGACCTAATCAATATGGACATTGGTAATATGTCAGATCTAGAGTTCAGAATGATGATTCTCAAGGTGCTAGCTGGGCTCAAAAAGGCATGGAAGATATTAGAGAAACCATGTCTAAAGAAATAAAAGCACTTTCTGGAGAAATAAAAGGACTAAAATCTAACCAAGCTGAAATTTAAAAAGCTATTAATGAGGTGCAATCAAGAATGGAGGCTCTTACTGTTAGGATAAATAAGGCACTATTCTATAGTGATATAGAAGACAAAATGATGGAGAATAAATAAACTGAGCAAAAGAGAGGCAAACTACTGGACCATGAGGGTAGAATTTGAGAAATAAGTGATACTATATGACAAAACAATATTAGAATAATTGGAATTCCAAAAGAAAGAGAAAGGGGGCAGAAGGTATAAATGAGCAAATTATGGTAGAGAATTTCCCTGATATGGCAAAGGGAACAAGCATCAGAATCCAAGAGGCACAGAGAACAGCCCTCAAAAGCAATAAAAATAGGTCCACACCACATCATCTAATAGTAAAACTTGCAAATCTTAGTGACAAAGAGAAAATCCTGAAAGCAGCTCAGGACAAGAAGTCTGTAACATACAATGGTAGAAATATTAGATTTCTAGCAGACTTATGCACAGAGACCTGGCAGGCCAGAAAAAACTGGCACGATATATTAAGAGCACTAAATGAGAAAAATATGCAGCTAAGACTACTATATCCAGCTAGGCTATCATTGAAAATAGAAGGAGATATAGAAAAGCTTCCAGGACAAACAAAAATTAAAAGAATTTGCAAACACCAAACTAGCCCTACAGGAAATATTGAAAGGGGTCCTCTAAGCAAAGAGAGAGTCTAAATGGAGTAGACCAGAAATGAATAGTCACCTTTCAGGCAATACAATGGCACTAAATTCATATCTTTCAATAGTTATTCTGAATGTAAACGAGCTAAATGCCCCAATCCAAAGACATAGGGTATCAGAATGGATTAAAAAAAAAAAAAAGACCCATCAATATCCTATCTGCAAGAAACTGATTTTAGACCCAAAGACACCTCCATATTTAAAGTGAGGGGGTGAAAAACAATTTACCATGTTAATGGACATTGAAAGAAAGTTGGAGTGGCAATCCTTATATCAGATCAATTAGATTTTAAGCCAAAGACTATAATAAGAGATGAGGAAGGACACTATATCATACTCGAAGGGTCTGTCCAACAAGAAGATCTAACAATTTTAAATATCTATGCCCTTAACATGGGAGCAGCCAACTATATAAACCAATTAATAACAAAATCAAAGAAACACATCAACATAATATAATAATAGTAGGGGACATAAACACATCCCCTCACTGAAATGAGATCACAGATCATCTAAACAAAAGATCAACAAGCAAATAAAGGTCTTAAATGACACACTGGGCCAGATGGAAATCACAGATATATTCAGAACATTCCATCCCAAAGCAACAGAATACACATTCTTTTCTAGTGCACATGGAACATTCCCCAGAATAGATCACATCCTGGGTCACAAATCAGGTCTCAAGTGGTACCAAAAGATTGGGATCATTCCCTGCATATTTTTAGACCACAATGCTCTGAAGCTAGAACTCAATCACAAGAGGAAAGTTGGGAAGAACTCAAATATATGGAGGCTAACGAGCATCCTACTAAAGATGAATGGGTCAACTAGGAAATTGAAGAATTGAAAAAAATCATGGAAACAAATGATAATTAAAACACAACTGTTCAAAATATATGGGATGCAGCAAAGGTGGTCCTGAAAAGAAAGTATACAGTGATACAAGCCTTTCTTAAGAAACAAGAAAGGTCTCAAGTACACAACCTAACCCTACACCTAAGGAAGCTGGAGAAAGAATAGCAAAGAAAGCTTAAACCCAGCAGGAGAAGAGAAATAATAAAGATCAGAGCAGAAATCAATGAAACAGCAAACAAAAGAACAGAAGAACAAATCAATGAAACTAGGAGCTGGTTCTTTGTAAGATTGATAAACCCCTGGCCAGATTTATCAAAAAGAAAAGAGAAAAGGAAAAAAAATTTTTAAAAAAAGAAAAGAAAAGAGAAAAGACCCAAATAAATAAAATCATGAATGAAAGAGGAGAGATCACTTCCAACACCAAATAAATATAAACAATTATAAGAACATATTATGAGCAACTATATGCCAGAAAATCTGACAATCTGGAAGAAATGGATGCATTCCTAGAGAAATATAAACTACCAAAATGGAACCAGGAAGAAACAGAAAACCTGAACAGACCCATAACCAGTAAGGAGATTGAAGCAGTCATCAAAAATCTCCCAGAAAGCAAGAGTCTAGGGCCAAATAACTTCCCAGGGGGCAATTCCACCAAACATTTAAAGGAGAATTGATACCTATTCTCCTGAAACTGTTCCAAAAAATAGAAATGGAAGGAAAACTTCCAAACTCATTTTATGAGGTCAGCATTACCTTGATCCCAGAACCAGACATAAACCCCATCAAAAAGGGGAACTGTAGACCAATATCCTTGATGAACACAGATGCAAAAATTCTAACCAAAATCCTTGAGGAGAACATAGGCAGCAACCTCTTCGACCTCAGCCGCAGCAACTTCTTCCTAGAAACATCGCCAAAGGCAAGGGAAGCAAGGGCAAAAATGAACTATTGGAACGTCATTGAGATCAAAAGGTTTTGCACAGCAAAAGAGACAGTCAACAAAACCAAAAGACAACTGACAGAATAGAAGAAGATATTTGCAAATTATGTATCAGATAAAGGGCTAGTATCCAAAATCTATCAAGAACTTCTCAAACTCAACACCCAAAGAACAAATAATCCAATCAAGAAATGAGCAGAGGACATGAACAGACATTTCTGCAAAGAAGATATCCAGATGGTCAACACACACATGAAAAAGTGCTCCACATCTTTTGGCATCAGGGAAATACAAATCAAAACCACAGTGAGACACCGCCTTACACCAGTCAGAATGGCTAAAATAAACAAGTCAGGAAACAACAGATATTGGAGAGGATGCAGAGAAAGGGGAATCCTCCTACACTGTTGGTAGGAATGCAAGCTGGTTCAGCCACTCTGGAAAACAGCATGGAGGTTCCTCAAAAATTGAAAATGGAGCTACCCTAAACCCAGCAATTGCACTACTGGGTATTTACCCTAAAGACACAAATGTAGTGATCCGAAGGGGCACATGCACCCAAATGTTTACAGTAGCAATGTCCACAATAGCCAAACTAAGGAAAGAACCTAGATGTCCATTAACAGATGAACAGATAAAGAAGTGGTATATATATACAATGAAATACTATGCAGCCATCAAAAGAAATAAAGTCTTGCCATTTGCGACAACGTGGATGGAACTAGAGGGTATTATGATGAGAGAAATAAATCAATCAGAGAAAGACAATTATCATATGATCTCCCTGATATGAGGAATTTGAGAGGTGGAGTGGAGGGTTTGGGGGGTAGGCAAGGAAAAAATAAAATAAGATGGGATTGGGAGGGAGAGAAACCATAAGAGACTCTTAATCTCACAAAACAAACTGAGGCTTGCTGGGGGGGCAGGGGCTGTGGAGAGAGTGGTTGGGTTATGGACATTGGGGAGGGTATGTGCTATGGTGGGTGCTGTGAAGTATAAGCCTGACGATTCACAGAGCTGCACACCTGGGGCAAATAATACATTATATGTTAATAAAAATAATTAATAAGAAGATTTAAAAAAACACAAAGTTTAGATGCTTCTGGCTACCAAGTGTATTGACATGCTACAGCCAATTGAAAGCCTCCCATGGACTTCATTGTACAAAGGATTATAATATTTCTTGTGTAGAATTTTTGCATGTGAGATACAAAAAGTAAGAATTCATTACACTTAAGAAGAAAACGGGGTAAGGAGAAATTGAAATCCCACTCAATCCTACACAGATTGAGAGTCCTGTGGAATATAGATCTGCCATGCACAGATAAGGTGGGGATTTGACTCCAGAAAACCTGACAAGGCAGAAGACTTTTTTTTTTTTTACCCTACAAATAGAGTTATTCCCAAATCTATCCATTTTCATCCACAATTTGGGTCTCCTAAGATAAAATAGAGTGTTATACAGAGAAAGCCTAATGAAAAAGCCTAGAGTTAAACTCTGAAACTTACGATTTTCTCAATTTCCACTGAAATGCCAGATTCTAGGATTCTGTATTGGAGATATTTAAACTTTCATGTATAAAGTTTAGCAGATGCTTAATAGTTATTTACTTGGTACATAGAACTTTGCAGAATACAGAAAGATGAAAGGAAAATTCCTTTTCAGTGGGCAAAGCATTGTACAAATAGGAAATCTGAATTGTCACCGCAGGACTGCTAGAATTAACTCAATAAATGACATTGGCAACAATTTCACAGCTTCTCTGAGCTTCAGTTTCTCACTCTAGAAATTGAGGAAGTTGGATTACTAATACACTTATGTTTCAACTCTAATATGTTATGAAAGTTACAGTGGATGGAGCACACTGTAAAGGGCAGTGTATTTCAAGCCAAGAACTCGATTTGAGGCCTTCTAACTAAATTATTGTTTGACCTTAGATCAGTTATTTAACTTTTACCAGACTCTTCTCTTCTCAATTACAGAATGAGGTGTATGACTATTTGATCTCTAAAGTTTCTTGTAGGTGTAAAAATCTATGATTCAATTCATGACCCTGTCCTCAAGGAGCATTCCATCCAGTTAAGGAGACAAGATACATACATAAAAAGGTCAATTGCAATATCAGCCAAAAATAGAACAGATGTCACAAGGCAATGGATGCCTTAATGCCAAATAAATGGGGCAGATAATAAGTAATACAAATGTGAGGCAGGAGAGATCATTCTAGGTTGAAACAGTAAGACAATTATTCATAGAAGAATCAGTCTAGCAGATCCTTGAAAGGTATTTTAGATCCACTATAAGCAGAAGCTGATGTGGGGCTGGGCATCATATGACTAGAATCCTGAAGGTTAAAAAAAAAAAAAATCCTGAAAGTAGAAAAAAAGACAATGTGTCAAAAAGGGAATGGTAATGTGACCAAGGCATTTTTGAAAATGTTGCTTTAGAAGGAATCATCTGAGAGTGATATGCAGGATGAGTATTTCTTTTCACTTCTTGATTAAACAATTACTTATTGAGTAACTATAAAAAACTGGACACAAAAGGTGGAATTTAAAACTTCATTTGTCAGTATTACTGATAACACCTCTTATGTGCTTTATTCATTATTTCTTCCAAATATTTAAAATTTATTTTTACTCATGAAGGTTATTTAATCCAAACATAATTTCCAGATAATTTCAGACCAATGCAATGACAGATTTTTTGAAGCTGGGAAAGTCTACTATTTGAAGCAAACTGCACTAGGAATTTACATGCAAGTATTTGTCTGACAAACAAAAGGTGGTATAGCCCTGGGGTTTATGGTTGTGACTCCAGAGCCAGTGGACCTGAAGCTTTACATCACAGTGCATGGAATAAAGTGGTGTTTTATAATGTCAGTAGAAAATAACAGGGTCTGCACTTGATTTCTTGAAAAAAGTTTCTCAGACCCATCTGGAAGGAGTGCAACATATTCTTTGAATGCCATATGCTGAAACAAGGTTGTAGCTTGGACAGATGCTTCATAAGATAAAAGCATTTTATTCAGTCCTCTCAGATAATTTGTCTAATACAACTCTGGCTCCAAACCAAGCCCTTGATTCAATAACGAACCTCAATCAGAGATATCAAAAGTTTCCCCTTGCCCTAGAGTATAAATTGAACTTTCAACCTCTGAAGCTGTCCACTCTGTTAACAATGTATTCAAATTGCAAGCAAGCATTTAATGAATGCTGAGTTTCAGAGCAACAGCATGAAGACTGGGAGAGCCTTAGGAGTTGCTGAAATAAAAAGGGGTCTTCTCTTAATCCCAAATATCAGAAGACTTGAACAGAACATGGCATCTTAGCCATCTAAGCTTTTTAAATGTGACATTGGCAGACATACAATGCTCAGCTCTGTGGTACCTGAATAATTGAGGCTTTGAAACATCAAAGTGTTGACACCTTCAAACACTCAAGTAGCTTTATTTGAAAGATTCTTCTCACAAAAGAAGACTAACTCTGCCATTTGAGATCAATGCATTTCTCTGAAACACAGTGTCCCTACTTTATATTGAAATAAACTTGTTTACCACATATTGACTAGATATGTCCCATGTGCAGAAGATATTTGATTAAATACATTTCTTTGTGATAACATAATTACCTAGCAGAATTAAGAATGACTTAGAGGGGACAGGGGGTGTGATAACAACATAACTTATTTTCTAAGCAGTGAACTTTCTCAGATCTCATGCTATTCAAGAAATTAGAATGAGGATTGGAGGATAATCAAGTTCATATTAAATATTATATATTCAACAAAAATAATGGTAATTATAACATTATTTTACTTATTCACTTTTTCAGTGATAGTGAGCACTTGTTATATTTTTGTTATTGTACTAGTGTCTGAAAGTAGAGAGGAAAATAAGAAAAAGTAGGTAGTATTTAAATTGAGCTTGGGCTCTATTAGAAAATGTTAAAAAGTATATAGATACATCACCTGGCATAGTAGTTTCCATAAAAGCCACATAAAACACCATGGATCAGGGCAACTGATAGGCTTCTCAAGAATTAAAATCAAAGCTGCAGTATAAGGTTGATGGAAAAACTATCTAGTCAAAGAGAAAAGGGATAATTAGGTGAAGGCCCAGGAAGAGTTACAATTTTGTGAAAATGTGCAGAGTTGGTAGAGAGATGAAACATTGTGCTATAAAACATCGGAAGGGTTAAGCTGTCTATGTCAAAGACCTAAAGCAAGAGATAAGGTTGGAGGAGAAAGGAAGGGTTACATCAGAAATGATTTTGTATATCATGATTAAAATTTAGAGTCATTACAGTCTTGGACATCAATAAGGCATTATTTTTCTGTATGTTTAAGATGGGCACATGTAAATGTTTATGTGAAGAATTTGGCCAGGAGGGAGAAAAGCTATAGAAAATAATGGGGAGTGTCTGATGAACCCAGTTGCAGAGGAGGAGAGAAGGCAGAAGTAGAGGTAAGAGAGGAGGAAATCCATCTGAAAGTGTTTTCCCCAGAGCAAAGGCCTCAAATACACAGCTGTTCATTAATTCCTTCTACAATATTCTGCATATGTACCATGTGCTGAGCACTATCCTAAGTGGTATGAATACAGGAGTGAACAAAAGCACACAAACTTACCTTCCTCATGGAATTATTTTTTCTAGTTACATTCAAATGTAGATGGTCAGACCCTTTGTGGAAATGACCCAGAGGGACAGGCTCGTATCTGTCCACGCAAGTAATAGATATTTTTTATGAGGAGCTCTAGGAGAACACTTCTACTACAGTTATATAATTTACAGGATACTTAACATAATAAGCTAGTGGGAGAGGGATTTGGAAGAAACAATGTTATAGTAAGAGGCCAGTCTCCAACTCTGTGTATAGGACTGGACCTATGTTTGCAGTGGGAAATGTTAAAAGAGAGCCTTTAAGAGTTAGCTGTTTCCCTTACTGGAGCCATAGAATTTATTGCCAATGACATTCAACTAATTGCAAAGACAAAGTCTCACTGCACACTCCATACAAAAGCTAAAGTCCATTTTCATTTTGTGTGCTAGTACATGGACAAATATGTGTCAGTGCAAAATACTTGAGTGTTTTGATAAACTTCAAAAAGTTACACCAAGATAACTGAACACTTGCACAATAATTTGCATGTTTCATAGGCACTTTAAGCTAATGATGGGACTCCAAGGGGCCTATTGATTCTCAGTTTAGATTCTAGACATATTGCATGGTTCCTGCTTCGGGAAGTAGCAAAGAAAAGGATAAACTGATTATAACAGGATTAGATGTAAGCATGAATGGATAAAAGAAGAGAGAATATGAGGAAATGAAAAATGCAATAATAGAATTAAAATCTATAGCCAACACAATAGATCATATTTTCATCTAAATAATGAATATACTACATATTTATATTTCCCTGGTCCTTCTTCAGAGACATAGCCATTTTCCCCTTTTGATCTCTGGACTGCTTTAATTAGCATAATTATAAAATGCCAAGATCTTACTGTTATAGGAAAATTTCCTGAAGTTGAAGACATGCTTTCTGAGACTGCAGTAACACAATGAAATCCTGAATTAAGGGCATGTTTCAACACAGTAAACAGACAAATGAAAATTTCAAAAATATTTTTCTTCTCAGTGCAGAATCATTTTCATCAGTGCTTATAAAAATAAAAATATTAAAGACAGAAGAATTTAGGGACACTGTGGCGGTTCAGTAGATTAAGCATGTGCCTTCATGTCTGGCTCATATCATGATCCTAGGTCCTGGGATTCAGTCCCCATTGGGTTCCTTGCTTAATGTGGGAGCCTGCTTCTCCCTCTGCCTGTGGCTTCCCCTGCTTATGCTCATGCTCTCTCTTTCTCTCTCTCTCTCTGACAAATAAATGAATAAAACCTTAAAAAAGAGAGAATAATTTATAATTCACCTTGAATTTCAGTTCACCAACATAGAGTTGTTTATATTGCTTTCTGAATTCTAATCTAAATCACAATTCAGCTATTCATAAAAATAAAGCCTATTCACACAGGCCATCCAACTTCTTTATAGTTTTTACATTCATGAATCTAATCTCTTCTTATGCCTTTCACAGTTTGCTAATAATTGTTACTCTGAGATTTCTCTTGCTTCTCTTTCTTTTTTCAATTTCTTTCACCAATGCTTTGGTTCAATTAAAATATGGTCTTGTTCATAGAAAACTGAAATAGGGCCCTAATTTCCCTTTGTAGTCAGTTTACCCACTGAAGTCAATCTTCTGATAGCACCGAGATTAATTTTATTTGTGTGTGTGTATGCATGTTTTTATTCTCTTGGTTAAATATGCAGGAGTGGAATTATTAGATTACATGATAAATGTATGTTTGGCTCTAAAAGAACCTGATAGTTTTTATGCCCCCCAGCAGCATTACAGAAGAGTTCCAGTTGCTCTATATCCCAATGAACATGTGTTATTTTTAGTCTTATTAATGTTTGGTGGTATATTATTGTGATATTAATTTGCATTTCCTTGAAGTGATACTGCACATTATTTCACATGCTTATTAATCCTTTTTCCAAGTTATTTTGTGACATATCTATTCAAATCTCCTCTTTTGCTTTTCATTTTTTAAGTAGGCTCCACATCCAGTGTGGAGCCCAACATGGGGCTGAAATTAAGACCTGAGCTGAGATCAAGAATTGGACACTTAACTGACTGAGCTATCCAGGTACCCCAAATCTCTTCTTTTTATTAAAGAGTAATTGACATACAGCATTGTAGTGGTCTGAGATATACAGTACAGTGATTCACTATTTATATATATTACAAAATGATCATCTTGATAGGTCTAGTTACCATCTGAAACTAAAGTTGTTGCAATATTATTGCCTATTTTTTTATGCTATGTATTATATCCCTATGTCTTATTTATTTTGTAACCAGAAGGTTGTACCTTTACCTATTTCATCAGCCATGCTCATGCCCCACCCCCTGGCAATCATCAGTTTGTTATCTGTATCTACAATTCTGTTTCTCTTCTGTTTGTATGTTTTCTAGTGAATATTTTTAAGTTTATTTTTTAAATTTAAATTCAATTAATTAACATATAATGTATTATTTGTTTCAGAGGTACAGGTCTGTGATTCATCAGTTTTATATAATATCCAGTGTTC
This sequence comes from Mustela nigripes, assembly GCF_022355385.1. NCBI lineage: Eukaryota > Metazoa > Chordata > Mammalia > Carnivora > Mustelidae > Mustela > Mustela nigripes. Next base: position 59,654,204 of record NC_081564.1, read on the forward strand.
CTTACAACAATACACTCCCCAATGTCCATCACCCAGTTACCCCATCCCTTCAACCCCCTTTAGACTTTACATGTAAGTAAAGTCATACGGTATTTGTCTTTCTCACTTCATTGAGCATAATATCCTCTAGGTTCATCTAGGTTGTTGGAAATTGCAAGATACCATTCTTCTTTGTGGCTGAATAATATCCCATTGCATATATATGCCACATCTTAGATTCTTTTTACCAAAAAAATGTGAATGTTCCCAAATAATTGGCCCTTCACTATCATTCCAAAGCAACCTTTTAAACCTTTTTTACTTCTCATCAAAATGGACCCTCCAGATAAAACTACATGGACTATTTATTTACATTTCCACAAGACACAGAGCTCTCTTACTCTCATTCTTGCTTTGCACAACAATTGCTTAGAAGGCACTTCCTCCATGTCCCATACAAACATATGCAGGTCTCATAGATATATACTTGTCATTTCTGCTTCCTAAAATATCTATCGAATATTACCTTTTCCAAGAGACCTCCTTGAGTCATCCTATTGAAATAACTCCTCAATTTCTAAGACATTTATTAAATACTACCTTGCCTTGAGAAACAGAACATAGGTGATTGCCTTTAAATATTATTGCAATTTTTAATCTATAATTTTATACTAATAATTTTATACTATAATTTTATACATTGCAAGTTTCACTGAGAAGATGTTTTATGCATATGCTTCCTGCTTCCATGTGATGAATATGCCAACAATAATTCAGACTACTAAAGAGCAATCATTGAACTAGATGCTAGGTCTCTGGCAACCTGTTTCAAGAAATAAGATTTGGTCCTTTACAGGGGCACCTGGGTGGCTCAGTTGGTTAAGCAACTGCCTTCAGCTCAGGTCATGATCCTGGAGTCCTGGGATTGAGTCCTGTATCAGGCTCCCTGCTCAGCAGGGAGTCTGCTTCTTCCTCTGACATTCTCTCCTCCCATGCTCTCTCACTCTCTCTCAAATAAATAAAAATTAAAAAAAAAAATAGGTTTGGTCTTTAAAATACAATTCTTTCCCACTGGGTTTTAGAGCTGAGTTCAAAGAACTTTTCTTGCTGACCTGTAGTAATGATTGATGGAAGCATAGAAGCTTTCTGTTCTTACTATAATATCCCACCCTAAAGATGCTATTGGCAAACAGATGGCATACCAGTAGATTTGCCAAGAGTAGCAAGGGTTGTAATTGTAGCACCAGGGTGCTATTACATATTGTCTACATGAACTAAGTGTTCTTTTAATTGTGGTGGGAAATCAGATGGTAGGGCTTTTTTTTTTTTTTTTCTTCTTCTTTTTTGGTAATAACTATTCCCAAGTATACATTATATTACAGCTTATGTGCTTAAATGCTGACATTAATCAGCAGTTTTGTTTTCCTAGAATGAAAACTATTCAGGAAGAATTGACTTTGCAGTACTGGGGTTATGGACCACATTAAGTCACTTTTGGTGACTTACTGTATTTTTAGTGTTAGGTTATTTTGTCATTATGGTATTTTACTTCCATTCATGGCTAGCTGAAAATGATGTTATATTGGTATTATTTTAAAATTAGGAAGATTTCTGAATAAATTCTATATTTTACTAATTACTCCAAAAAAGTTAAAACTCATTAAAAATAAATTGCATGTCTTATGGACAAATTAAAAGAATAAATTGTATTTCAACAATTAGAAATGTTTGTATTTTCTTTTTTCAAATAACTCTTTACTCTGAAATAGGATCAGACTTGAAGTAGAAAAGAAGTATGAAATCCAGCCACTTTTGATAGGTATGTGAAATCCAGAATATTTTTCTCTGTAACATTTTAAGACTTGGCACTGCCCAGCTTGAATATGAGTTAACTGTGTAGTCATGTATAGCCTTTCTTTTATGGATGTCAGGAGTGTAGTGCTGTCACCTGAATGATGTCAAGGTCAGACTGAAGATGTGGATATCTTGGTAAGGCTAGCTATACAGTAAAACCTTAATATTGGAAAACTCACTGTAAGTGGAATTTACAAAAGATCTATCCAAGAAAATGTCAATGAAGGGAAGAAGGTTTAGGCAATAGCACATTTTCTTAAAAGATAAGTATTTGTGCCTGTTTGGATTCAGGGCCCTACTTTTTTTTTTTTAAATTCTAAACAGGTCATAGCACCACCACCAAAATAACATCCTCAAAAATCATTAAATTTATTAATTGAATGGAACTTTTAATTCCTTCCTTCCTTCCTTTTTTTCTTCCTTCATTCCTTCCTTTCCATCATAGGGTGGAAAGGGTTAGCCAATGGAATTGATAAGATATCAAAGTTCTCCCCTCTGTTATTTTTTTTCCCCCACCCTTCCATTTACTCATTTAGATTCTCTTGATAACCTTTGGAGAACATATCAGGAAGAAAGCCTTAGGGAACCTAAAGTACACAAAGCACCCTCTCCCAAATACCTTCAAACATTGTGTTCAACAGAAAAGACCGGAAGAGCAAGAGTTAGATTGAATATATCTGCATAGTGGAATTTTTACCTTTCTGTATTTGAGAAGTAAAATTTTCTCTGGAAGTATTAGTTTCTGTGTGAAGTAGAAAGTTTCAGAAAACAAATTGTGTTTAAGTCATCTAACATCCCACTAACTACTATCTTTCATGGTCTCCTTTTGTGCATGAGGTAGGATTGACGGACAATGACCACCGTATACGTTTCTTCAGGGATGTTCACCTGTGTTGAAGGGTTCTGTCTGTGGGAAGGGAGGGGAATATGTGTTTACTAATGAGCAGCTAATCAGTCTCCTTGCTCAGAACTGTTTGGATTTTGTTGTTGTCATCGTTTTGGCCTGTAATTTTTTATTTTATTATATTTTTTTAAAGATTTCATTTATTTATTTGACAGATAGAGATCACAGGTAGGCAGAGAGGCAGGAAGAGAGAGAGAGGGAGAAGCAGGCTCCCTGCTGAGCAGAGAATGAGATGCGGGGCTCAATCCCAGGACCCTGGGATCATGACCTGGGCTGAAGGCAGAGGCTTAACCCCCTGAGCCACCCAGGCACCTTTACTTTATTTTTTAAAAGATTTTATTTGTGGGGCACCTGGGTGGCTCAGTTGTTAAGTGTCTGCCTTTAGCCCAGGTGATAATCCTAGGATCCTGGGACCAAGCCCCCCATCTCTGCTCAGCGGGAAGCCTGCTTCTCCCTCTCCTACTCCTCCTGCCTCTGTTCCCTCTTTCACTTTGTCTCTTTCTTTCAAATAAATAAACAAAATCTTTAAAAAAAAATAAAAATTTTGTTTATTTATTTGTCAGAGAGAGAGAGAAAGAACAAGCTGGGAGAGCAACAGGCAGAGCAGGCAGAGGGAGAAGGAAGCCTGATCCAGGACTGGATCCCAGGACCCTGGCATCATGACCTGAGCCAAGGCAGCTGCTTAACCAACCAAACCACCCAGGCATCCTGGTCTGTAATTTTTTAAAATTTTGAGGGGAAAAAAAACCCCTCATTTTCAATAGCAAAGAATAGTTAAAACAGGCAAACAAAAATATTTCATTAGATGTTTCCACTGGAGATAGTAAAAGATCCAGAACCTCCTTCTCATCTCTATCTTGTCCCCCCTACTCTACTTTCCTTTGGTTCTTGCAGAGGCTCAGTTACATCAAGACAACTGCTGGGGCACCTGAGTGGTTCAATTGCTTAAGCGTCTGACTTGATTTCGGCTCAGGTCATGATCTCCGTGTTGTGAGATCAAGTCCTCTGCCCAGCACGGAGACTGCTTAAGATTTCCTTTCTCCCTCTCCCTCCACTCCTGTCCACAACCCCTCCCCCCCACCGCTCTGACTCTCTTATACCTATGCACTCTCTCTAAAAAAATTAATAATAATAATACAACTGCTAACTCATATTCCTGATTAAGTGAGCCGTGTTAACCTTGGGAGCCCTTGGCTTGAGTCTGTTAAGACACTTAAAACATACTACCATCATGGCAAGGGGCAAAACAATGTAGATATCAAGCAGATGTCATTTGGTACCACATTTGAGATGGAATACAAGAGGACTGCAACATTCTAATCAATCCATATTGTTTGAGCATCCTAAAATTTACATTTAACACATTTAAAAAAGCATATGATACTATCTTGCCTACAGAGACAATACAGATACTACCTTGCCTAGATGTTGCTGATCTAGGCTGGGCCTTTCATATTCTCTACCCACTGAAAGTGTACTATGTATATCTTGAAGTTGTGCTCCCATACATTAAGTACCTATGATTTTTATCAAACAACACTGATATGGAAGAACCTAAAAAGAATATTAGACAACAAACAAAAATCCCGAGAGCATCACCAGGCAACAATTAGAATGTTTCATGGGAGGTATTATCCTTTAAATGTTACTTTTATTTAAAGTTGGAGGGAATGGTACTTCAGCTCAATCTTCTGGTAATCGTCAATCCAATCACTGCAAATAGCAATCTGATTTGTCCCACCCGAAGTCATTATACTTCCCTCCAACAGAAGTAATAGACCCACCTCTGCATAGTACTACTTATTTACTAATTTTCTCATGGCATATTTAAAGACATTATTTTGTTGTACTTATTTTCATTAGATGGCATAGGCCATTCTTATTATTCTTCACTGTGAATAACTTTAAAATAAGTACATGATAGCATTTGTTGGATGTAGTTGAATTAGACTGGCTTTTCTTGTGCCAAAGTTGAGATATAAAGACCAATAAAATCCACTTCGATTTTTAGCATGTCTAAGATACATGCTAATATTTTATCTTACACAATAGATATTTCCAAAGAGGATGTGTGCATAGGTTTACTAAGAAGTATTTTCACCTATTTTGATAAGAACACATGGTGATGGTGGTCATTGGAAAAATCTGAAACTGGAACAAGAGGACTGTCTACCCAGGTGTCCTGCAGATGGCTAGACAGTGTGCTTTACTACAATTAAAAGAAGACAGAAAGATGCAAGATTTCAAATGGAAATAAAAAAAAACAGCTTCTGTCAGAAACTGAATTGGGGCTGTTTAACCGAAGGTTAGGAAAATTATGCCACAATCTAAAATGGGAAGTAGTTGAAGTCATCTGTAGGAATTTGTTAACCAGTACAGGCTAGTCAGAAGGAGAGGCTGAGCTATACTATCTAATTTTGAGACCAAGTTAGGATAAAGTGGGATGTAAGAAGAACTGAAGTCAGTGGTTTCCAGAGGAGCTGCTTCTGCTAATCAGTTGAATGTTATTAGAAAAATTATCTACTTTTCATAAGCTCAGTTCAACTGTTCATAAAATATCAAGTTTATGTTTCTGGTTTCCAAAATCACTTTTGGCTTTCAAATCATTTGAGTCTCTAACAAAGGAAAGATGTTTTCTACATCCTTTAAAATTTATTCTGAAAAATAGTGCAATCTCAGATAAGTCAATTAGTTGAGTTTCTGGGAGAAAAAAATTATTTCTGGGGATTAATTTGCAAATTATACTTTATAAGAAAATGAAAGTTATGCATCATAATGTGTTTCCCTTTTTACTTCAGTTTATAAGAAACTTAGAAATTAGATTAGATGTTAGAAATTTTATAGCAACATGAAACTTCCAATAACAGTAAGAATTACCCCTCAAGAACTTTCTTTAGCTCCTGGAGATAGGATTTTATATTTTAAATGTATACATTTTCATTTTCTATTTTCTTTAGCTGTAAAACACCTCAATGTCTATTAAAATGTTTAAGTATAAATGAATAATTCAAATTTAACAACTGATTCTAGAAAAAGAATAGAAAAAAATTGTCACATCTTTAACATTGATTTCTACAACTTTTCTATATTTTGCCATTATTCATTGAGATGCATTGTCTAATGTACTAATAAATTATGTTTTTGTAAAGGATCTTAAATCCACTATCTGACTCAAAACCATTTATCTCCAAGATACCATGAGTAAAGTCAAAGCTCTAAATCTACAATGCCATGAATCACCTGATGGTAACTTCTTAGAAGTGTAGGGTTCAAAATATAAGATAAACAATCTTCAGATGGGCCTTTTGCAAATCAAAGTCATCTTGAAAATGGGAAAATTTGGTATTTCCTATGGTCCAAGGTCCCTGCAAGCAACCTTTCTTAGCACACTATATTATTCCCTACTTTATAGTCCTATTTGGTTGTTTGGTTAAGAATTGAAGTTGACATGTACAAAAGGGACTGACAGCCCTTGTTTCTAGTTCTTATGTTGGACTTAGATCTTTTTTTTCCCCTTAATTTGGCAATTTAGCTTACAATCTACAGAGATTCTACTCATTTAGTAACTATTCTTTTTTTTTTTTTTTTAAAGATTTTATTTATTTGTCAGAGAGAGCGAGCGAGAGTGAGCACAGGCAGACAGAGTGGAAGGTAGAGTCAGACGGAGAAGCAGGCTCCCTGCGGAGCAAGGAGCCCGATATGGGACTTGATCCCAGGACGCTGGGATCATGACCTGAGCCGAAGGCAGCTGCTTAACCAACTGAGCCACCCAGGCGTCCCAGTAACTATTCTTTTACTTGGATATGGTTACCTTCATTGGCATATGCGTGACTTGGAGAAATTGTGTGCTAAGGAGATTATTTTGCTGCGTTAGAATTTTTAATTGATCACCCACAGATTTCTTGTCACATTTTTAGGTTAAGTTATTTTGAGTACCCTGATATTTATAAAACTATGTTTCTGGGCCCATTTATCACTTTGACCATTTTGTTAAATAATACATAAATTATTTTTGAAGCTAAATGTCTGAGAAAGTATCTTTTAATAAAAATTATTTATTCCAGGTATTTTCATCTGAATGACATGTGTGTGTATATATTTATATATAGGCAACTGGATTTATTAAACACCTAATGATTGGCCTTTTGGGGTATGGCACAGGAACTGATGTTATAATGCTAAAGATGTAAGATGAAATGAACATGGTCACATCAAGAACAAGGTCAGATTAAATTCATCATTTCATATACTCAGAATGGCTTTTTGAATGGTAAAATTATAGAACTTACATAATTTTCACAAGTAAAACAGAAATTCCAGGATCAGAAGCATTCTTCTCCAATCTCCAGTGATAAGGGAAGCCTCTAGATCTAGGATTTTTTAACCTTAATAAGACTTTTAAAACTCAACTCACAAAAGGGCATTTGCCCTTAAAAATATCAGGTGGCTGATTAACAAAGAGGTTTTAAAAAATCAGTAAAACTCGTTGATTTAATAAATCAATCAAAAGCGTTGATCAGTAAACCCCCAAACTGGGTCCTTATCTTCTTATTTCTTATCTTCTAAATTTCAGTCTCACCTACAAAAATGTAAAACCATCTGGAACATGCTAATTGAAATTACTGGACAATCTGAAATGCCCAAATATATAAATTATACAAATATATGTGTGTGTGTGTGTGTGTGTGTGTGTGTGTGTGAGATTCCTCTCCCTAAATAGAAGAGTGCCAGCTAAAATAAAACACTTTCTTTTCCATCCTGTTAATTTCAAGAACATTCACTGGATTTTCATGTTTCTCAGATTTCAGGGAGATTTATGAAAAAGAAACGGAAGGTGCTCATTTTCAACACAGTTGATATTATTGATTAGCTGATAGTCAGTCCTGAGGCATTATTTTCATTGTGCAAAATAAGCATAAAAATACTACAAGCAATTAATTGCCTGCTTTTCGTATCATGCTTTGCAATGGCCTATCAGCCTTTTATTAATATTAATGAGGAGAATTAGCACGGAAGATCAGGGAGTCACGATAGCGTCAAGAACCTGTGAGGACCCTACGGCTCTCATGCTTTATTATTTTTTAATCAAAGTAGCTGACTTGAAGGCACAAAATTAAAGAACTGAGTCTTTTATGATTCCACAATGATTCAAATTAAAATGATCTATACTTGCATAATTCCCGTGAACCATTTTGTGCTTGTTAAAAACAGTTAAAAATTGCATAAATTCATGATTTAAGGGCTATGGTTTTCTTTTCTTAATGAACAGTCCACTTTATGTGTTTCTCCCAACTCACACATGTGGACATAATAAAGCAAAAGAGGGTGGGCAGAGTGAGCAAGAGAGAATTTAAGCCTATGATTTACATTAAAAGAGAAATGTTCATTTGTTACTTCTTCCAGCTCACTGGAAATTCTTGGCACTAATACACAGCATCACTGAATGCTCCTGAAAAACCTGTGTAAAGAGAAAGGCTGGAAAAGCCCATTTTTTTTACAGAGAGGCATAGGAGCTATGCCATTGAAGACAATGGTTCCAAATTCATTCTACTTAGAAACTTAGGGCCCAAAGGAGGAGTTTTAGTGCGTCTATAAAAATTATTTTTTTCCTTTCAAGAACCAAAACTTAAAGTCTCTAAGAATTTATAGATTGTTTAAAATATTAAGGTTTCCGGTACAATTCTGTGTTAAAATTACCATGCTGTACATAAGTTTTAAGACAACTGATTTACATTAGACAAATAATATAACTGGAAACAAGAAAGCTATTGATTATTTAAAAATCATCATAGCAATGTAGATATGTGAATATGAACACTATGAAATACTACATATTCATTTTACAAAGTTATAGGCCCAATTTCTGTTAATGGAATTCAGAATTCAAAAACATTCATGAGCAATCTCTTTTACGAGAGACTGAAACAACATGAAACATAATAATAATGAAACAAATAACAAATTTCAAGGAGATAGATTTCTCATATTGATAAAAAGGTAGGAATCAGGGTTAAGTTAAAAGTCACCAAAAGGAAGTTTCTATGCATCCAGAGGAGAAAAGGAGATTTGCAGTAAATGAAGGAGAGCTCCAGGAAATAAGGTGTTTTGGAAATGGCAGGAGAAAAGTATCAAAGTAATCTGAAAGAAAACCTTCCTGAGAAGTATTTCTCAAAATGTGGTCTGGGACCACATTTACCACTGTCAACATAGGAGCTTAAACTAAAGAACAAAAAGAAATAGATTCTTGGACACCCACTTCAGACCTATGAACTGGTTTTTGTTTATTTATTTATTTATTTATTTATTTTAACCTTTGCATTCTAAATGTTTTTTAGATGGGAAATCAGGATGATGTTTTTCACTTTTTTTTTTACAGTAATTGCTGTGTTTTGTTTTGTTTTACTACTTTAATGTAGTCATAAGAGGAATCGTTATCTATCTCAAAAAGAAAAATAAAATTGGAGTTGTTCTATTAAAAGTAGAGGATAAGGGGATTGATCTCCTCAATCTTGTCCTCTTCAAACAGCTGTACCCCCAAAGCCCTGAGAAACTTCCCAGAAGCCCTTTACCTCTCAGATTTTCATCCTCCTCCTTGAGACTCTACCAATCTTCTTTAAGTTTCAGTAGCAGTCCAAAGAAAGCATAGCCGCAAGGCCAGATTGATCTTGACTTGATTTTATATCATTATTTGCACCAGCATCATAGATGCCATTCAGAATATTCTTGGGTGGAAGATCAGTGTGTGGATGCTATATTGGCAAGGAGATTTGTGTCATGCAAGATACATAGATGTTAGATGTCTCCAAGGATAAACTATATATTCTCACCTGGAGTTCCTTCTCTTCCTCCTGTCAAAATTACATCTGCTTTACCAGAGGCTCATTTCCTCTTGGTGAATTCTATACGAAATAAAACTTGATTTTGACATTTTACATTTATTTAAGAAACATTAAAGATATGTACGTTATCTTATCTTGTGAAAACAAAGCTTATGGTGAATTATATCCAACAAGAAATTCCTGTCCTAACTGGAATCCCTTTTCAATCCTTCTTCAACCAACATGCTCCAGAAATTCATTCTATCATTTCTTGTTCCAAATTTCTGTATCCATTTCCTGGTTTAGATCACTCTTCAGTGGTGCTGATTAGTAAGATAAAATGTGTCTAATTCTGCAGTCCTTGTCCATTAACATTATAACTGAAACTTAAAGCTAACAACAAAAGGGAAGGATTTTACTACTCATAGGAAAAAAATATTTATAACTGTGTGTAAATGAATTTGTGTGAGTGGTAGTGAATAATATATAGACCAAGGACAGCTACTGGGTATGGACAGTAGATACCAAACTGTTCAGAGTTGACACCATGATAAAGAAGGAATTTGTATTTGTAAAAGCTTAGCACAGTTTCTAGTACATGGCATATGCTCAGCAATCATCACCTGTTATTATTGCCTTTTATTATTACAGCTGGCTCTTTCATTGTGAGTTCTACCTTTTAAATTAGCCCATACTTGTCATTGCCTTCAAATCTATAGACTAATGTCCACCACCCACAGAATTATAGTGGCCAGTGGACTTCTCTCTAATACTGTCTACCTGTTCCCCCCCAGGTGAGATTTACACATATCAAGACTAATTTGTGTTGGTTGCCAAAATTGTTTATGTCATCAGTAACTTATTAGTTTATTTAAAGATTTTATAAATGTGTTTGAAAAATAACTTATTAGAATCTTAAGGAGGACTGGGTCAAGTTTAGAGAACAAAAAATTTTAGAAGCAACAGAACATGTTTTAAATATATATAGTCAAAATAGATTTCCAGCTCAATCTATCTTTTGTGATTAACTAATGAACACTATGATGAGAGAACTCCCATATTATTATCATCATGAGGGCACTGAAAACCTGGATGAAGTAACATCACAATAGAACAGGGAACTAGATAGAAGATTAGAAGCAAATGCAAATTTGTGTGCATGGCCACCCTGAGTTTGCAAAACCCCAGTTTAAGAAAAATAAAGTTTGATTTTAATTATCCTCAAAGTTATCATTGTTATTTTCCTTAGATACTTTTCTCATAGTTCATTGGTCTTAACAGTCACATTGAAAAAAAAAAGAAAAAAATTAAGCTTTTTTGTTAATAACCTAGCAGGCAAAGATTTATAAATAGTTTCCTTGTTACACTTTTTCTTTTTTAAACCTAGGAAAATGTATTGTATTATGTTGTGTTGCATTGCATTGCATTGTAAGATATTGTATTGTAACCTATCCTATTGGATTTTCTTACTCAGGATTTTTACCTAAAGTTACAAATAAACATGCTTCAGGACTGATTCTGAGATGGGAATAATCATTTTGAGGATACGGTAGGTGAATTGGAATGGTGAAAGAACCCCCAGCCAATCTCATGTATAAAATTGCAATGTGTTGTCATCACACTTAAGATTTAAAAACATCAGGCTGCCTGGGTGGCTCAGTAGGTTGAGCCTCTGCCTTCGGCTCAGGTCATGATCTCAGGGTCCTGGCATTGAGCCCTACATCAGGCTCTCTGCTCAGCGGGGAGCCTGCTTCCCCCTCTCTCTCTGTCTGCCTCTCTGCCTACTTGTGATCTCTCTCTCTGTCAAATAAATAAATAAAATCTTAAAAAAAAAGATTTAAAACCATCTACACTTTAATTAGAGGTGAAAAATTGCAATGGGTATTCATGGACCTTCCGTTGCAGGGAGAGTTTGGTATATTCCCATCCACTCTCAAGGTGCTGGGTAATCTATAAAGACTGAGGAGTCTGCTCGGACTAGGTCAACTACCTAAAGCATCTGAGGGATGACAATACAAATAAACTTCATGATAAACACAAAGGGCCTAGCTTAATTTTTCAAACTGTATTTTGCATTTTGATGAGGAAAAAAATCCGAAACTGAGGGCAAAGCAGAGAGAGCAATGGTGGTGTGCATGCTGCATTTTTCATCTTAAACAGCATGATTTACTTTAACCATTTCTGAAGTAACAAATCCTGTAACTGAAATTCATGCTTGGAATGTCTTACAGGGTTGCAAAGGCAAGCTGATTTTTTATCTTAAAAAATCTATTTTGGTTAATTTGGTCTTGATAGGGCATGGAGGAAAGTTAGGATATCAGGTATGGATAAAATACACTCACTTCTCTATTTGAAGTTCCAGACTTGAATTTCATTGTATGTTCAAGAAACTCACATGTATTTTTCACATGCTTTGAAGTATTCTCTTGAGTGGCATAGATTTTTTCTTTTGCTCATTGTTTATAGCAAGGACTTTTTAGTGTTTAAGTAACAAGTTATATTCTGGGAAACACTACATCAAAATCAGAATCTCATTCCCACCATCTCTACCAATTACTCAAGATGATGATGATTATCATTGTTAAAATAATAGTTCATAAGATGTGAATAAAAACCACCTAAATTCCTGCCACTCTAGAATTTATCATGAACATTTTCACAATCCTACAAATCCTCATAAACCTCATAAATGGGATATTATATGTATTATTATTATATGTATTAGTTGGCTTTATTTTTTTGTATACCTTCACAGAAATTATCTTTATCTGTTAGATGATTGTTATTAACTGTTATATGTTCTCCACATAACTGGTATATGTGCACTTATGTATGCAGATAGATTAACATGTACACATATACAGAACTTTTTCTTTATTATTGCTTATTCTATCAAAATAGAATCTCCTACTTGTATCTTTCTTTTTTTAATAATAAAATGTAAAATCTTTGCTCAAGTCAACAGGTTGCAATGTAATTCATTTAAGTGACTGAATAATATTCCTTGGAAAGGATTTACCACGATTTATTCAATCTTCTTTTCTTTTATAACCTTCACTTTGTTGGCAAAGTATTGTCCCTAATGGAACTTTTTATTTTTAGGAAATAGATTTCCAGGAATTAATATCTACATTGAAGAATATCTGTATATTGATTTTAAGAAATACTACAAGGTTGTTTTCTCCATAGCACTTAGTACCATCCTATGTCTTCTGTCCTTACTGATTTTTTTTTTCCTCCCACTGAAAGAAACAATTCTATGAGATCTAAGGTTGTGTCCCTCGTTCACGCTGTATTACCAGTGCCTGGTACATCTGAAGTATACAATTAGCATTTGTTGAATGAATACATAGTTATTTTAGAACTGCAAAAACCATGATGATTAAATACCATTTTTAATGGATGGCCTCTCCTATTTACTTCTGATTTAATTATTTTCCATTTAAAATAACATTTAAATCATATGATTAAAAACTCTATAAAAACCAGCATACTACACTAGCGAGAATGGCTCAAATTAACAAGTCAGGAAACAACAGATGTTGGCGAGGATGTGGAAAAAGGGGAACCCTCCTACAGTGTTCATGGGAATGCAGGCTGGTGCGACCACTTCAGAAAACACTATGGAGGGTCCTCAAAAGGTTGAAAATAAAGCTACCCAAGAATTGCACCACTGGGTTTTTACCCTAAAGATATAAATGTAGTGATCTGAAGGGGCACATGAACCCCAATGTTTTAGCAGCAATGTCCACAATAGCCAAACTGGAGAGAATCTTGCTGTCTATCAACAGATGAATGGACAAAGAAGATGTGGTATAACTATGCAAGGGAATACTATACAGCTATCAAAAATGAAATCTTGCCATTCGCAATGATGTGGATGGAACTAGAGGGTATTACACTAAGTGAAAGAAGTCAATCAGAAAAAGACAGTTATCATATGATCTCACTGACATGAGGAATTTGAGAAATAAGACAGAGGATCATAGGGGAAGGGAGGGAAACATGAAACAAAATGAAACCGATGGATGGAGGTGGAGACAAACCATAAGAGACTCTTAATCTTGGGAAACAAACTGAGGGGTGCTGGAACGAAGGTGGGTGGGAGGGATGGGGTGGCTGGGTGATAGATAGACATTGGGGAGGGTTTGTGGCATGGTGAGTGTTGTGAATTGTGTAAGACTGATGGATCACAGACCTGTACCCCTGAAGCAAATAATACATTATATGTTAATTTTTTTAAAAAGCATACTTTTCTAACGTTCTTCTTTGCTTAGAGTTTTTTGTTGTTGTCGATATAATGAGCAATGATGGATATCATGGAAGAAATTTTAAGCATTAACTAATTAATTATATTTTTTCTCTTTGAGTCTTTAATATATTGCATATTTCCTAATACTGAATCATCTTTGTGCTCCTGGAGGAAATATCATTGAAACATAGTATTTTTCTATACTATAGGATTATATTTCTTAATAACTTATGAAGAATAATAAGTTATTCTTATTATAACTTATTTATGTTATAAATCCTATTATATAAGAATTAATAATTTTATATATGTTATAAATTCTTATTTTTATTGTAACTATTCTTATTATAACTTAATTTAAAGTTAATTAAGATTATAATTAAGATTATTCTATAGGCTTTTGTTTGATTTGGGGTTTTATTTTTGATATATTTTTAGATTAGAAATATACTGCCTTAATGAAATGATTTGACAAGCTATCCATCTTTTTATAACACCTAGAATATTTTAGGTATTGTTGGAATTATATATTCATTAACACCTCATAGAATTCACAGTGAAACCACCTGGCCTTTGGCTGTATTAATGGTAGATCTTAAATCAGCATTCCAGTCTCAGCTAAGGTAACTGTTCTATTTAAGTTACCTATTTCTCTGAAGTTAATTTTGCTTTTTTTTGTTGACATTTTAAAAGTTTTCAAAGTTATTGCCATAGAATTGTATGTACCTCATTCCATAACTTTGGTTTTATATCCTCTCACATTCCAAATTACATAATGTTTGACAATTTTGTTTTTCTCTTTTTTCACAAAGAAGGCTAAGGAGTGGTTATCTATTGAATTGCTCTTTTCAAAGACATACATTTAAATTTATACACATTACAGATCTATGTGTATATGTGCATAAATTTATGATTCTAAATAAAACTTTTAATAACTAAAAATCAGTTCCTGAAGCCTAACTTGTGTTTTGAACACTGGATTTCTATATGTCCCTTTGTATAGAGACTATAGAAAAAACAAGAAGTATGGGCCATTAGAAGTTCAAAGGCAATATTATGTGAGAATTTATTTAGTGTGGACAGAACTGATGTTCATTTTTTTTTTTTTAAGATTTTATTTATTTGACAGAGAGAGAGAGAGAGAAAGGGAAAGAACAAGCAGGGGGAGCAGCAGTCTGAGGGAGAAGCAGACTACAGAGCAGGGAGCCAGATGTGGGGCTCCATCTCAGGACCCTGGGATCATGACCTTAACCAACTGAGCCACCCAGGTGTCCTACTGATGTTCATTCTTGTTTAAAGTACTTTAAAATCTCTTGGCCAGCATTTACATTAAGGCAAGGGAAACATTTCCTATATAGTATTATCCTTTATATATCCCAGACAAATTAATTTATTTTACAAACTCAAATTTATGATTCTTTACTGCCAAGAAGGCTAAAAATGATAGGGCATAAATGACATTCATTCACCTAAAGCTGGGTATAAACACTATAGGTGCTTTCACTGTACATAATCTCAAGGAAAATATCATGCTTCCACATACCCAAATAAGTGCAGAAGTAACACCAGTTTTGGAGTTTTGGAGTAACATCTCCAAAAAATTCTCATCTCATTGGAAGTGTGAACCTTGATGTGATGGTCCCAAGGTCATTGTGTCAACAACTTTAAGTGACAAGATTTACTAAACTTAATGCAGTGAATTACTTCCTATCTAGTTTAAATTTTGTCAAGAGATGAGTATATATGCCAACGATGTATAGGGTTTATTCTAGAGTAGAAAAAGCATAATTTAATTGACAGATAAAAGGTTATAGAAAAGGTAATTTCATTTTCCATCAGTAGAAGTAAGGTTTTATTGTTAAGAATTAAATTAACAGCACATGAAATTGGCTTTTCCTGAGTTCATATTTTTTCAGGAAAAAAAGAGGGGAGCACCCCCTAACCAAAGTAGAGCTATAAAGCTCCCACCAATGAACACAGTTATTGGATTTGCTTTATTTATTAAAGGGGAAAAACAATAAAAGTCCCATAATTCTATGTGTTTGTAGGGTCTTTTTTCTTAGGGTCTAGTTATTTTCTACTTCTGTAATACTAAGAGGTTCTGCCTGTGAATGCAGCCTGACTTCTTTCCACTGCTCATCACTTCAACTGGTTTTTATAAGCTTTGCCCCTTCTTTAGTTGAAATATGTTGCTTAGTCTATGCTACAGTTTTCTAAACAGGTGATTTGTTTATACCTTACTTAGAAAGGGAACTCTTTGGTCCTGCAAAGATATATGAGAATATCAATGTGTGAGTATTTCCATATCATGATAGCCACCATAATCCATGAGGAGCACCATACTTTAAAAATGTGAAAATATATTTTGGAAAGCACTGGGGTTTTTTGTATATTCTACAAAAATATGTATGTGTGTACACACACACACAAAATATATACATTATATATGTTCTATATACTATATATATCTGAATGTGTATATTCTGAATATATATTTATAAATATTAAAATTTATGTATATATGTATGTATGTAATTGGTTCATGTGATTATGGTGCCTAAGAATTCTCAGTATCTATAGTCAGCAAACTGAAAACCCTGGAAAGTCAATAATGTAGCCCAGTCCAAATGCAGGTGAAGACTGATGTCCCAGTAACATCATTCAGGCAGAAGTTCCCTCCCTACTCAATCTTTTTGTTATTTTTTTGGTGACCCTAATTAATTGGATGAGGGCCACCCATATGAGGGAGGGCAATCTGATTTACTCCATCTACCAGTTGAAAAGTTAATCTGATCCCAAAACACCTTCACAGACACAACCAAAATAATGTTTGACCAAATATCTGGTCACCCTATTGCCCAACCAAGGTAACACATAAAATTAACTATCACAAGCTCCATACCTAGCCACATCATAATCAAAGTGTTAAAAGACAAAGTATCAAAGTCAAATATAAAGAATTCTGAAAGCAGCAAGAGAAAAGTAAAAGAAATTCTCAAGAAAATTGCCAACTATTTATTCATCAAAAACCATGGACATCAAAATGCAGTGGGAGGACAAAAAGTGCTTAAAGACTTATTCAAAGTGCTGAAAAAAGAATTGTATGTCATATAAAATAAAAACAATGTATGCCTGCAAATATACATCGTCTACTAAACAAAGTCCATCCTTCACCTTTCTGATAGCATTAGGCAAAAGCTAAGCAAACTCCAAGCTATTTATAAGGGAAATGGGGTATTTCCATCTAGAAGTACATATTACTCATCTTTACACATCATAAAGCCAACAACATATTCATTTTATTGCAATATGTCCATTTGCTTTTACCATACTAGATCTTTATAGAGCAAATAATTTAGGTCCAGAATTGCACTGTCTTTATTTGCTTAAGCTAGATCATGAAGGCAAGTAAACTCTTCTTTAGCTTTATTCTATAATCTTATTTTGGTTAAATAGTACTAAAGCTGAGTCTTAGACTTTTTAAAAAATTTATGAAGAGTTACTTTATACCGTGTTAATTGAATTTTTTTCAATTATGATTTCTTTTCCTCTTTGATTTAGCATAGTGATTATTACATTCACATCAGTTACAAAGTTATCCACCACCCCCAACCAGCCCTTAGCCCAGTTCTCATCTTCAAAGTTAAATCAGAAGGAGAATGGATATTCTTCAAGATGCAACCTCAAATTTACACATATCATCAAAGCATCTTATTGTCTTGTATTTTAGCCCATTAACTCATCAAACTCACTTTTAATCTATTGACATTTTCTGAATAGGAATTTAGCATTGTGCTTCATTATGTTAAGAGAAATATTATTTAATGTGTAAAAACTCTCATCTTTCAGAGTCAGTGTCTGTTCTTAGATTTGTTATTCCACAATGAATTTGTCCTTCTAGTCTGCACATTTTCCCTATAGGCATTATATCCACATTCATTCTCTTCTAATAATGAGGTTCAGGTACTAACCTAAAATAAGAGCTGTGAGCCTATCTTTATGGAAGCTATAGTCTAATTAGGGAGAAAACAAACAGTAAACTCAGACAATTGAGTGTTGATAAGCACTAAGAAGGAAAACAATAGAATTCTGTTGAGGCATATTAATAAGGAACCCACTTACTACTGAGTAAAAGGGAAAGTCATCTAGAGATAAAAATAAGCTGAGATTTTAAGGATAAGATAGATCCAATTAGGCAAGCAGTGAAGGATGCTAGGATTGGCTAGCATGACATAGGACTCAGTTTACTAGTATAAGTTTCAACCATCACTATGTTATTTTAAAGTCCAGACTACATGCTGATTTGCTTTAGAACTTAAAGATCAGGATCTCACTATTCAACCTATCAATGGCAGGAAACATGGGTTCCCTGGTGCCATTGAGGAAGTGAGATGGGACATCTTTAACATTCTCTTTGAGAAAATGAGTCTTCAGAAATACAAATTAAAACCACAGTGAGGAAACAACAGATGTTGGTGAGAATGTGGAAAAAGGGGAACCCTCCTACAGTGTTCATGGGAACATGGGAATGCAGGCTGATGCAACCACTTTGGAAAACAAAGTTGAAAATAAAGCTACCCTATGACCCAGGAATTGCACCACTGGGTTTTTACCCTAAAGATACAAATGTAGTGATCTGAAGGGGCACATGAACCCCAATGTTTTAGCAGCAATGTCCACAATAGCCAAACTATGGAGAGAACCTTGCTGTCTATCAACAGATGAAGGACAAAGAAGATGTGGTATAACTATGCAAGGGAATACTATACAGCCATCAAAAATGAAATCTTACCATTTGCAACAATGTGGATGGAACTAGAGGGTATTACACTAAGTGAAAGAAGTCAATCAGAAAAAGACAGTTATCATATGTTCTCACTGATATGAGGAATATGAGAAACAAGAGAATCATAGGGGAAGGGAGGGAAAAATGAAACAAGATGAAACCAGAGATGGATACACACCATAAGGGACTCTTAATCTCAGGAAACAAACTGTGGGTTGCTTGAGTGGAGGGCTGTGGGAAAGATAGGATGACTGGGTGATGGACACTGGGGAGGGTATGTGGCATGGTGAGTGCTGTGAATTGTGTAAAACTGATTAATCACAAACCTGTACCCTTATAACAAATAATAGGTTATATGTTAACAAAATACCCTTACCTTTTGTTTAAAAAGAAAGAAAGAAAAGAAAAGAAAAGGAGTATTCAAGTGAAATACAGATATCCCAAAACTCTAGAAAGATTTCAAAAGTATTCTGTCAATGTTTCCAAAGAAGAGATCTGAAATTTTTTTAGGAAATCACTATTAATCAATTATTTACCTGTGGGGGTTTTTTTTTTTTTTTGGTTTTTGGTTTTTTGATTTTTTTTTCCAGATAGAGGGCTTTTTTTAGAAAACATTTTTTTCTCCCTAACTATAAGTTGATGGGGTATTTTCTTTGTGCCAATAAACTGTATGATTTTTTTGAAAGGTTAACAGAAGTGATTTAAGACCCAAAGTTTTCAGTTCTCCCATGAGAATAAATTGAGGTAATTTTTATTTCACTTTTGTATCCAAAGGTATGAGATTTAGATACTTG
Organism: Mustela nigripes; assembly: GCF_022355385.1. Taxonomy (NCBI): domain Eukaryota; kingdom Metazoa; phylum Chordata; class Mammalia; order Carnivora; family Mustelidae; genus Mustela; species Mustela nigripes. The sequence continues at coordinate 59,673,591 of NC_081564.1, forward strand.
TTTGCTGAAGGAACTAGGTACAAGTTCCAAATTTACAGTTCCTCCCAAAGCCACCCAAATTTGAAAAATATTACTATAAAATTACTTTTTTAATACATATTTACTTTTCTTTGGAACAGTAAAAATGGGTTAAAAAGGGAGTTACAAGTTCCAAAGCTACATTTAAATGAGATACAATTTATCCCCTATCTAACAGTCAATTTTTTTTAGTAATGATAGAACAATAAGTCCAAGGAAAAAAGACAACTTTCATACACTGGTAGTAAGAAACTAAATTGGCACATCTTTTCCCTTGGAGAAACTTGGCAATAATTAAATTTAAAATAGCTATGCTCTTTGACCCATAATCATATTTTTAAGAACTTATTCTTAGGACATTGTAGGTGTTGATGAAAAACTGTGGGCAAGGATATTTATAAATATGTGTTTTATCATCTCATAAACTTGGTAATGAATTATATCCAAATTAGAAACTGCTTAAATGTTTATGGTATATTCATAAAATATTATGCAACTGCTACAATAATATCATAAAAGATGTTTATTTTTGTTGAAAATATTTATAACATCTATTGGGAGAAAATTGGTTCATAAATCATGAATAAGATGGATTTAAGGGGTTCTAATGAAAGGTAAGACATAAGATGATCCTAAACTTACCTCCTCCAATAACAAACTGAATCTATAGCTATGAAAGAATTACCTCTGAAAGAAACCCTGAGGCTAGTAACTCTTACACAGTAGGCAAATAAGAAACACACACACACACACACACCCAAATGAGTAAGAAAGTCTGAGACACAATCCTACCATAGACCCTAACCCCAGCAGGGTGATCCACAAGTAGGAGGAAAAACAAATCCCAGCCTCTCCCTGAGGGGCAATGGTTTTAAGCCTTACATCTGACACTCCATTGTTTAAGACCCACATCTAAGAGATGGGACCCCAAAACATGCAGCTTTGAAAGCCAAAGAAACTTGCATCCAGGAGACCCATGAGGCATTACTGAATTTAAAAACAATTCTTGAAGTGCTCCTGTGGAGTCACTGTGGCTATACCCCAGGGCACAGCACAGAGGAAGCTGAAACTTACCCAGTTTTTCTGTGAAAAAGCTTTAGCCTGAGGGGCAAGGATCTCATTTAACACACATCTGGGGCCAAATGAAATATTCTCCAGAGATTGCAGAGATTAGTCTAAGCCATCTTTGCACTCTACCTCTACCGTACTCTGGGTTTCTAGTATCTCCCAGAATGAAACTTGTGCACACATCTGGGGCCCTGGTTTTTGCAACTGCATCTCAGGGGACACCCCTTAATCTCCTGGTTCTGATAGCCAACTAGCCTGTTTATGAGTCCAGAGGACTGTAAAAATGGAGTTAAAAAATGGTTCTTAATGGGGCATTGTGCAAAGACAGCAGACAGAAACACTTAGTTTCTTCATAAAAGAAGGTTATTAGCTTATTTTCATAGTTGTGATCTGAGGGGAAGGTTTCTAACTGAAAACACATTTAGGAGCTGATTCCAATATTCTCCAGAGACTGGGGAGGCTGGTGGGAGCCATCTTTATGCTCTCTGTCTGCCCTACTCTAGTGTCTCTGAGAAGGGAACTTGCATATACATTTGCCCTAATTTTTATGGCTATCACCTAGAGGACATCCCTTAGCCTGACTCTGATGGCCAGTGGATTTGTATTTGAAATGCCAATTGAATATTACCCCCACCTTAAAAGACCACCAGAGACGTGAGTCAAAGCCAATCAGCAAGGGTCGTTTATTGCAGGTTCGAACCTGGACCTCTGCGCCGCTCGTTGCCAATAACGCCGAGAGGTCCAGAGCTGGGTTGGTGCAGGGTTTTTATAGACAGGTACAAACAAGTTTCGGGTGGGGCTGAGCTGATTGATTGACAGTTTGAACAGGCATACTTGGCATCAGTGAATTGGGTCAGGCTTTGCTTTGTCATCAGCCAGCCTCCTGCTCCTTCATATTCACAAGTTCAGCAGGATGATCCAACAAAGAAACAATTCTTAATTGTCAGTCACCCCAATATATTCAAAGTTCTGAAAGACAAATAAAAAAGTCAACAAAGAATACTTCACCTGGCAAAGTTGTCATTCAGAGTTAGAGAGAAAGAATTCTCCAGACAAGCAAGATCTTAGGAGTTCATCACCATTCAACCAGCCAAAACAAAACAAAACAAAACAAAACAAAACAAAAAAGTTAAAGAGATTTCTTTAGGCTGAAACAAATGGGCACTAATTAGTAATAAAACATATGAATTTATTTACAACTCTGGTAAAGATGAATATATAATAAAATTCAGAATTATCTAATGTTGTAAAGGTGGTGATTAATTACAAATCTAGTATGGCAATTTAAAGACAAAAGTAGTAAAAATAACTATAAATAAAGTAGTTTGTTAATGGATATAAGACCAAAAAAATGAATTGTGAACTAAAAACATAAAACCTGAAGGGAACATAATAATGTAGATATTTAGAATGCATTCAAAATTAAGTTATCAATTTAAGATAGACTCTTATAAATACTTTTATGTATTTTATGTGAGCTCATGGTACTCACAAAGCAAAAACCTATAGTAGATACACAAAAGATAAAAAAAAAAAAAAGAAAGAATCTAAGCATACCACTATAGAAAATCATCTAATGAGAAAAAGAAAACAATAAGAGAAGAAAGGAACAAAGGATGGCAAAATATCCAGAAAACGATTAACAGAATATCAATAAGTCCATACCTAGCAGTAATTAATGTAAACAGACTAAATTCTCCAATAAAAAAATATAGAGTGGCCAAATGGGGAAAGAAAGAAAGAAAGAAAGAAAGAAAGAAAGAAAGAAAGAAAGAAAGAAAG
>NC_081564.1:59676468-59736135 GCF_022355385.1 Mustela nigripes
GGAGAGAAAAGAAAGAAAGAAAGAAAGAAAGAAAGAAAGAGAAAAGAAAGAAAGAAATGGTGCCTCAAAGAGACTCACTTCAGAAGTAAATACACACACACTGAAAGTGAAGGGATGAAAATAGATATTCCATACAAATGGAAACCAAAAGAAAGCCACTAAAACCAAACTTATATCAGAAAAAAATGGGCTTTAAAACAAAGACTGTAATAATAGACAAGGAAGAGCATCACATAATGATAAAGAGGTCAAAGCAACAAGAGGATATAATATTTACAAATATTTATGCACCAACTGAGAAGCACCTAAATATATAAAGCCAATACTACAGGCCTAAAGGGAGGAATAGAAAGCAATACAATAATACTAGGGAATTTTAGTACCCAATTTCATCAACAGATAAATCATTCAGGCAGAAAATCTGTAAAGAAATATTAGCCTTAAATAACATATTAGACCAGAAAAACTTCACAGACCATTATAGAACATTCATCCAAAAGCAACAGAATAGACATTCTTCTAAAAAGCACATGAACACTATCCAAGATATGTCATATGTTAGGCCATAAAACAAGTCTTAATAAATATAAGAAGACTGAGATCATATCAAGCATTTTTCTCAACAAGAGTGGTATGGAATTAGAAATCAATCACAAAAGGAAAAGTGGAAAACTCACAAATGTGTGGAGATTAAATATCATACTATGAACAACTAATGGGCTAAAAAAGACATTAAAAGTTACATTAAAAAAAAAACCTTGAGACAAATGAAAATAGAAATATAACATACCCAAATATACAGGATTCAGCAAAAACAGTTTTAAGAAGGAAGTTCATAGTTATAAATGCCTACATCAAGAAACAAAAAGATCTCAAGTAGCTTAACTTTATACTCAAGAAACTACAAGAGAAGAGTAAATGAAGTCTGAAGTTAGTAAAAGAGATAAAATAAATACCAGGATGGGAAAAAAATGAAATAGAGCCTAAATAGACAATAGAAAAGTTGAAACTAAGAGCTGGTTTTTGAAAAGGTAAACAAAATAAATAAGTGTTTGGCTAGACTCATCAAGAAAAAAAGAGAGAGAGAGAGAGAAGACTCAAAATCAGAAATAAAAGAAGAGATTTATAATTGATGCCACAGAAATACAAAGGATAATGGACTATTTTGTACAATTATATGCCAGCATTAAATTACCTAGAAGAAATGGATATAAACATAGATGCAAAAATTCTTAAGAAAATACTACCGAAGCAAATTTGACAATACATTAAAAGAATCCTCTACCATGATTGAGTGGGATTTATTCCAGAGATACAAGGATGGTTCAATATGTGTAAATCAACCAATGGTACACTACAATTATAGAACAAAAGATAAAAATAAATTATCTCAATAGATACAGAAAAAAACATTTGTCAAAATCCAACATCCATTTAAAATAAAAACTCTTTATATAAAGTGAGTATAGAGGGAAAGGAGCTCAACATAATGAAGGGCACATATGATAAGCTCAGAGTTAACATACTCAGTGGTGAAAATTTGGAAGCTTACTAAGAAATAATCAGATTCAATGTAACCCCTGTCAAAATTCCAATGACATTTTCTCAGAAATAGAACAAATAATTCTAAAGTTTGTTTGGAACCATAAAAGACCCAGAATAACCAAAGAAATCTTGAGAAAGATGCTGGAGGCATCATGTTTCTTTATTTCAAACCATATTATTATTATTATTATTATTATTTTATTTGGCAGAGAGAAATCACAAGTAGATGGAGAGGCAGGCAGAGAGAGAGAGAGGGAAGCAGGCTCCCTGCTGAGCAGAGAGCCCGATGCGGGACTCGATCCCAGGACCCTGAGATCATGACCTGAGCCAAAGGCAGCGGCTTAACCCACTGAGCCACCCAGGCGCCCCTCAAACCATATTATAAAGCTGTAGTATTCAAAATGATATAGCATTGACATAAAAGCAGACACATAGATCAATGGAACACAATAGAAAGTCCAGAAAGAAATCCATGCATATAAAGTCAAATAATTTATGACAGAAAAACTCAAGAATATGCAATGGGGGAAGGATGAGTTCTTCAATAAAAGATGTTGGGGAAACTGGGCAGCCATGCAAGAACCGAAACCAGACTACTATCTTGCACCATATTAAAAAATGAAAATGGATTACACTTAAGTGTAAGACCTCATAGGCAGTAAGCTTCTTGACATCAGTCTTGGCAATTTTTTTTTTTTTTTTTTGAGATTTGAGACCAAAAGCAAAAGCAACAAAAGAAAAAATAAACAAGTGGGAGTACATCAAACTAAAATGCTTCTAAATAGCAAATGGAATGATTAACAAAATGAAAAGGCAACCCACTGAATGGTAGAAAGTATTTGCAAATCATGTATCTGATGAAGGGTTAATATCCAAAATGTATAAAGAACTCATACAACTCAGTAGTCCCCCCAAAAATTCAATTGAAAAATGGGCAGAGGATCTGAATACACATTTTTCCAAAGAAGATAAACATATGGCCAACAATAGGTGAAAATATCCTCACAGCACTAATATCAGGGAAATGCAAATGAAAACCACAATAAGATCTTATCTCATTCCTGTTACAATTACTATTGTCAAAAAGATAAGAAATAATTTGGTGAGGATGTGGAGAAAAGAGGATCCTTACACACTGTTCGTGGGAATATAAATTGGTGCAGTCATAATGGGAAAGAGTGTGGAGGTTCCTCAAAAAATTAAAAATAGAACCACCATATGATCCAGCATTTCTTCTTATGAGCATTTATCCAAAGGAAACAAAATCACTCTCACAAATTTTTCTGCACCCCATGTTTATTGCAGCATTATTTATAATAGCCAAGACATAGAAACAACTAAAGTGTGTACTTATGGATAAATAGATAAAGAAATACATATTCTGTCATCTATCTATGTACATAGATAGATATTTATTTATATATTAATATATAGATATTCATTTATCTATAGATAGATGACAGAATATATAAATAAATATATAATATAAATATATATATTTGATGGAATATTATATAACTTATATGTAATTATATAACTATCATTATTAATACTGTATTGTATATTGAAAATTGTTAAGAGAATATATTTTTAACGTTCTGATTTAAAAAAGAATTTGTAACTATGTGTAGTGATGTTAATTATACTTATTGTAGGGATCATTTCACAATATACTATGCATATATTGAATCATTATACTGTACACCTGAAACTAATATAATGCTGTATGTCAATTATTTCTCAGTACAGTTAATTTTTTAAAAGATGAGTTTAATAGATAAAAATTGTAGAAAAACTCCTTGAATGTAACTTCCACAAGAGTGTTTGTGTTTCTAACTACATGTAAGATAAGAAGTGATTTATTTTTTTCTGTTTTGATCATCTACATTTTCTATGATAAAATATATTCCTTTTTATCAGAAAAAATATAGTATTTCTCAGTTAAGTTTCTAATGTAATTTCCATTAACAAATAAAATGGCACCACCAAATATAAAGTCATGATGCCTTCAAATTTTGCTTTCAAAGTTTTGACTGAAGGTTTTAAGTGCTAGAGGTGCCAACTTCTAGAGTGATGTTAAGATTATTTAAAAAAAAAAAAAGATTTTTCCTGTATTTCCAACTCCTGAGTCATATTTATAGCTTAAATATTTATTTGTAACATTTAATGACTAGATACACGAAGGAAGCCTTATTCAGGATAAATAGTGTTTATTAAAGTCTTACAAAATACATACAGGATGCAGATTTCATATGGAAACAGATTTGGAAATAAAAATTATTGTGCATTGTTTTCTTTTATCTCTGTAATGTTTCCTCAGGTGGTATCTATGTTGGTTTTATTATTATTAGACTGTAATGTCTGTATAAATGTTTATACCTTTAATGCTAGTTTCAGTGGTGATTTTTCTCAGTATTATCCCATTCAAAATGAGTTCAGAGATTATTCAGGTGAATTGCATTTCCCAGATGGAAATGTACATTTGAATGTTGATTGCTATTACTTTTTTCTAAAAAAGGTAAAATAAAAATATAAAAGTTCCATGATTTGAAGACATTTTCAGAAACATTTGCATATGATCCAGTGATTGTCTCCCAGCGGCTCTGTGGAATGCTGCAGATGGTCCCTGCTCTTTACCTGAATGTTTAGACTAGAGGGTGGACAAACTTTCTTTTAAATATCTTTTCACAGAAGGAGAAATCTTCCAGATGAGGAACTGCAGGTAATATAATGTTTATTTTCTCTTAATCCAAAATTTCTCTGGTATATTAATAGAGCATTTTCTTATTACTTTTACCATTGTTTGAGGGCTATTAAATAAATAAGATTTATACAACAATTTCTAAAGCTAACATTGGAAACCAACAAATTCAGGTGCTTCAAATCCTGCATGTGTATAACATCCTTTAAGATTTATAGCAACCTCTGAAGGGGGTTGAGGAAATACTGTTTCATTTTACTGCTGAGGAAACTTCAACTTACCCAAAATGAGTCATGGTGAGAAAGTGGGAAGATGAAACTGCAAATGCATAGATGATTTTTCCTCCATTATTTTACATCTGTCAGCCTATCTATATGAAAAATCAAATTCCCCTCTAAAAATAGAAATTATCTTCTTCATTAGTGTTCAAAAATCCCTCAGGGATTATTTTTGCTTTAGTTGCAGAAAGTTGGAGGGAACATCCTCGATAGCAGAGAGAGAGATAGGGAGGGACTAGCACATTGAAATTCTTTGCTGGCACTTTTCAATCTATTTACAGTTTCTTTTCCCCTTGAACTGTCTGGCAAATTGTTGATTTTATTGTCATTGATATTTGCTTCATTTTCCCCTCTGATTCTTGTTGTAAACTGCATAGGAAATAAGAAGCGAGCAAACAAATAGCTTTGGTGAATGGTCTATTCTTTCGTCAAAATGATTCATGCCAGAAAATTTTGGATGAGTCCATGGGTTTTAATAAGTGCTGAACTGACATTCTTGTTTAATTCTTACTTCCTTATTTTCTCATTTGTGTTTTGTTCACATTTGGGCTCAATAAGTTAGGAACACTTTTCAGTAGTGTGGATTTTTCTTCCTGATAGGATTTCAGACATAGAAGAGGATTACTAGGTTGAAGCAGATGGAGGTCAAAGCTGAATTATAAGGGAACCAATGACACTTTTGAGGGTCACCTATTTTGTAACTAGAGAAAAGAGAGCATACCTCATGCTGGTATAAGTTATTTTAATTGTTTATATTTTTTAGTGAAGGTACATATTTTTTAATGTTGTAATTGATTAAATACAGTCACATCATTAGACTACTAAATTTTTCATGATTGGACGTGCTATTAAAAATCATGGATCAAATAACCAAATTTCATCTTGATAACTTTTCATGAAGTTTTCTTGCTAGAGCCTATGAATCTTGGATAAGCAATTAAAACACAGTTAACATAAGCAGGGAATAGCTGGGAAAGTATTAAAATATGGCATTCAATTTTAGATCTGAAATGAACTTTGAAAAATGACATGGCTCAACATGATATCTTTTCATAAGAGGAGAAGCTCAGAAAGCTCAACTGACTTATTAAGGTCAGAGAAATCATTTATGGAATGGGTGGAAATAAAGCCCTCCTCATTGTATTACATACATAGAGCTTCCTGCCACTTCCTTGAAATGACTAGCATTCTCATCTAATTTCATGTATGTGTAAACTTTGGGGCACAACATTTTATCTCAATACTTTGGCCCAAAAAGGACCTTAAATAATTTTGTTGTTTCACTCTTTTATTCACTAGTTGTATGACCTCAAACATCTAATTTAATAATCCTACACTTCTGTTTCCTCATTATTGGTATCCATGATTATTAGTATCCGCCTCATAGGATTTTGGTGAAAATTAATGAGAGAGTTCCCCAAAACAGCTTGGCATATCAACGGGCATTGGATTTGGTGTTGTTTATTGTTTTTATTATTAATAATGGTTATTTTCAGACTGCTAGAAGAACATCATGATGAAGAACTGCCCATAAGGAAAAATATATACAAAGGAGAGTAAGTCTGTCCAGACTTTGAAAAAGTCCATAACTTTGAATTTACATGATTAAAACAATCTACATAAACGAATGTCCAAAACATAAAGAATAGACAAAAAGTAGAAACAACCCAAATGTCTATCAGTTGATATATGGACAAGTGTTATATACATACAGTGACAGGTTATTGAACCTTAGATACATTAAACAACATGAATAAGACCGGAAGATCTTATGCTAAGTGAAATAAGACAATCACAAAATGACAAATTCTTTTTGTTCTCTGCTACCTGGAGTAGTCAAATTTATACAGACAAAAAGTAGAAGAGTTATTGCCAGATGATGGGAGGAGGGAAAAATGGGGAATTGTTTAATTACTATGGAATTTCAGTTTGGAAAAATGAAAAAGTTCTGGAGATGGATAATGGTGATGGTTATACCACAGTGTGAATGAACTTAATACCACTGTATACTATATTTTAAAATGCTTAAAATAGTAAACTTTTTGTTTATTTTATCACCATTAAAACAACAAAAGAACAAGGAAAGGGGGTCGCATTGAAGTAAATAAATTTGAAGGTCTGTATAATAATGATCTTCATAAATATCTAATTAAAGTGCTACAGTATGCAGTAACAACACAATGGGACAAAGAGGAAAATGAGTATTCTTCACAACAATGTATTGGTTATTATTGTGTTTATTAGGGCACAGAAGTAGTAGTGAGTATGATCCAGAAATGCTAGGGCTTCCCATATTTGCCAAGACAAAAACAAGGAAAGAGGTGGCCAGATCAGTGGTTGATCAATAGATTAATTAATTAATTAATTAATTAGATAAATAAATAAAATAAAATAAAATCACAGAATTTACAAAGGCAGAATAATTATGGCCATTCGTTTTTATCCAGATATTGAACAAGAAGAAGAGATAAAAAAAATTTTTCAAAGTTTTTTATGTATCAGGACTTTGTTGATTACTTTATATAATCCCATGTCTAAGATATATTCAAGGATGTTGAATGTGTTTAGGAATGGAATAGATCATCTTTCATTAGTAAATATTCACCCCCAAATTTCTACCCTTCTAGCCTAATACATAAGCTAAAAAAAATCTACCATTAGAACTTGAAATGTGTTATGTGTGTGTGCATGCTTGTGTAGCATTATCTTCTAAAAGGACAACACTATAATTTCTTATAAATTTATTTATAAGTAGGGGCCACTTATAGGCAAGAGTTTCTGAAAGAGTTAAAAAAGAGCTACCTAAGTCCTTCCAAGAGGCTAAGAAATGACACCTTAACAGTATTTCCCCTATGCCTTTAGATTGAGAGTCATCAAAATTGGATAAGCCAGATGCTAAAGGACAAAGTTTTAAAAACTAGATAGGTTCACTGATATGGTCCACAGTCTTAGGTGGGGACCAAGTGACAAGTATGGGTTATTATTATGGGGGGAGGCAGAACTCAAAGAGAGACAAGAGAGACAGAGGAGAATTTATGAATAGGTCTGAGATTTACCATTTACTCTTACTTTGCACACTTTACTTAAATTCTTTACGCTTCAATTTTCTCATATCTAAAATGAGAAAATAATACCCTCTAACTCAGAGGGCTTAAGGGAAGATTAATTAAAATCATACTGCTAAAATACATGGTAAATTCATATAGTTATAAATAAAGACATTAATAAAGGCTATTGATAGTAATAGCTAATGACAAAATATTCAAACATTTGTTAATATTCAAATATTTATTAACATAAATTACATAATAAATATTTAATTTTTTTATTTCTTTTCAGCGTAACACCACACCCAGTGCCCCATGCAATACGTGCCCACTCTAATACCCACCACCTGGTTCCCCCAACCTCCCACCCTCTGCCCTTCAAAACCCTCAGATTGTTTTTCAGAGACCATAGTTTCTCATGGTTCACCTCCCCTTCCACTTTCCCTCAACTCCCTTCTCCTCTCCATCTCCCCTTGTCCTCCATGCTATTTGTTATGCTCCACAAATAAGTGAAACCATATGATAATTGACTCTCTCTGCTTGACTTATTTCACTCAGCATAATCTCTTCCAGTCCTGTCCATGTTGCTACAAAAATTGGGTATTCATCCTTTCTGATGGAGGCATAATACTCCATAGTGTAATAACATTAATAATTATGTTGATTATATAGTATCAATAATTATAGTTATTAATTCAGATAGTGCATATTGTTTTTGTGTCAGGCTTAGTACTAAATATTTTATAAATATCACAAGTTAAATATTCCCAATAATTTATAACATCTGTATTACTGTTTTTGTCCCCTTCCCTCTATACTGTACACAGTACATAACACAAAAAAATAAATAACTGAAGGCCATTAAGTGGCACAGTGAGGATTCCAACTCAAGTAGTGTGGCTTCAGAGTTCATGTTCCTACCAGAGACATACATGTTCGATGAATGGTAGTCAATGGGACTAGTTGTATATTATCACACCAAAAAGTCATTACCTTACAGAGGAAGGAGCACAGGGCACATTACATGTGCAAAATGTCATCAACTGATCAATTTCTTCTATATCTCTATTCTTAGTTTAAAAAATGCTGTGTTTTATTTCTACTAGTCCTTTTATAAGAAGAACAACAGCTCTTTTATACAACTACTAAAAACAGACCTGTTCTTACATATAATATAAACAGGATATGTTGATCCACTTGGTACAACAGTATTTCTCTTAAATACCTACCACATTTAACTTGTAATTCAGATATCAAAACTGGGAAGAATTGGGGAACTGGTAAAAGAAACAATGTAGAGGACAAGTTATTGGGGAACTAGTAAAAGAAACAATGTAGAGGACAAGTTATTAGCACAAAAGAATGAGAACACAGGGGAAATGAAATGATTTTACCTGCTCCAAAGTCATCTAAATTATTGAAATAGATAGACTTAAAGCAGATTCCCTAGATTGAAAAACTACAGATGGACAAAATAATTCTAGCATAGAGAAAGGTTATGGCACAGTTTTTCATTTGGAGAACAATTATCATTCCACGTGGTTGCAACTATGGTTCTCCAAGCCAAAACTCCTACTCCTAGAGTGGAGTTGAGGCTTAGCTCCAGGATGGGCTTCAGTTTTCATTTGACCACCCAGGAAAGAATGGGATTCTCCCCCATAAAATCTTACGTTTGAAGAGATCTTCATGGTTAGATGATATTATTAAACAACATAAGAGTGGGACCCAGGGGTTAAATGACCAGTCCCAAGTCACAGAGCCTTTGAGTGACATCTTAATCATTTCAGTCTGCTTTTTCTTCTACATATCTGCTTTCATTGTGTCTCATTTCTGCTTTATCAGTTTACTATGGAGCAGACATCAGTCACTAAAAGGTGCCTCCTGCTTAATTTTCCATTACAGAAGAGTTACTAAACCATAATCAACTGAGCTGGCTATATTTTTTTCCCCATAAACCATTACATTTTTAAGTATGGGAATTGAATCAACATTATAGTTTTCCCTCTGATCATTTTTCTTGAACCAGAGTGCTGGCAACTAGAGTGCTAGATGCCCCATCTATGGGCAGTCCTCTTTATTTTCTTTTACTTTTATTTGTGGTTGTCCATTCTCTTTATTTCATCTCAATTTAAAGATGTCCCAGAAATGGTCACCTCATGGACTACAGCAATGTCTTCTGGTATTCTGTTACGTGCATCCCTACTAAAAATATTGTGGGGTCTTCTCTTTATTTTATTTTGGTTTTCTCTGTGTAAAGAGGTTTCATGGCAAAATCTAGCAGATGTCCCTATCAACTTGCAAATCACTATGTTAAAGAAGTAGAATCTATTAATGGAAGAATGCACAAGACAGTCTTAAGACAATCTCAGCACTGAAAAGAGTAAAAAAGCTGGGGGGAGACCAGGAAAACTTTAGGCAAAGCATACTTACATATAAAACTGAAATTACTATGAAGAGTTATTAAGAAACAGAAAAAACATCTTCAGGAAAACATGGTTTATGTTGTTGAATTGCTTTACATTTTAAAGTGTAAATTTGTTTTTGGCTTTTCATTCAAAAGAAACCATTTGGCATTCTGTGTAAGACATAAATGTATTAAAAATGTGAGGCAACATTTATTAAAATATATAAGGGAACAAAGGCTAGGATTAATTTCCCCCCCTCTCTTTTTGTTTGAGGGCTATCACTAGGGCATTTCACATGGGTTAAACCAGATTCTAAAAGCTTTCACCAGACAGTTAACATAAATGACTAAGAGCTTAATCAGCACATATCGTTTAAATACATTCAATAGAGGAATCGGACTGTTCATTGCATTATAATTTACAGGGTTTTTGTTTTTGATTACATAAGGGAAATGCATTTTTTATGCCTTAAAAGCATTCTTTTGTGATGTCAAAAATGTATTACATTATTGTTCAGAAAGTGGTGTTTCAATTTGGTGGGGAGTCTAAAATCACCGGAGTGGAAAAGATAACAAGTAGATTCTTCAAAGTCTTGCCATTTGTGATTTTTTTTTTCTTCCAAAGTTCTTTTCTTTTGGTTAGATAATGAGTGCAGCTCTGCTCAATGGCATCTTCCAGTTCTTTCTAAGTGTTTAAATCTTATATTTAGCATATTTTTGGAAAAGCAGTTTAACAGGATTAAAATAAGTAGTTACCATTCCAAACAGTCATAAGGAAATAAAATGATGTTGAAAATAAAGTTTTTGTATTTTTTCTTTTATTCTTTTACATTTGGTGGTAGTATAAAAGTAATTCAGTCTCTACTTAGATAATACCTGAGGTAACTGGATCAGCTGTTTCATCAAAGATGATTACAGGAAATAAACTGCTAAAGAAGCAAAGCAGCTTTTCTTATAGAAAGTTTATCAACACACTAAAGAAGGATCATTTTCCAAGAGAAGGCCCTTTGTAACTATTTCCCCTTCCTCAAATGGCAGCCCATTTCTCTCCAAAGCAAGCCCCTGTGGCCCTGTCTTCTCTCTTTATTCCTCTCCTTATTGCCCTACACACATTTATCATACTCTTAACGAAGACAATAAAGAATCACCGCTTATTCTGAAAATATTGTGAACTCCTTATCAGTCAAAAGGAAAAGGACACTTTCCTTTCACTGGGAGTTTGCCGTAGTGACTCCTTTTGTAGGTCAGCCTAAGAGAGAAAAGCTTTCTTTTAGATTGTATCCTTCATTGTTCTGAGGAGAGCTCAAAATCGAGATAGAGTTATCATTCTGAGAAAGGAGATACCCAAGCCACACATATCTTCTCCCTCACTCTCTTCTCCAAAGAAAAAGATTTGCATACACATGTTTCCTTCTGAGCTTTGTTCAAGACTGCTTTTGCAGATGCTATCTGGAAAAGTGACTGGAGGGAGAAAAGGAGTACATTAATCAGGCATTGCCATTGTGGGTTGGGTGGGGCAGAACTCTTCAGTGCTGAAGGAAAGATGACCCTGGGGAAAGAGCTACTCCATTTCAGCTCCTGAAGATTTCTCTAGATGTCTTTAGAAAGAAACTTGCTCTGTAAATGCTGGTAAGCAATGTATATTTTCTACAATTGTACTTACTCATCCAAAATTAATTTGATTGTAAATATTCTACATACTGTGGGGTTTTGAGGCAGAGAAAAAAAAAGTATGTTTGAAATTGTTTTGAGATATAATTATAAATTCACAAATATAAAGATTTGTTGTCCTTAGCAAAGCAGCTAGAACTCAAAAGTCTCCAAAGTCTCCAAAGTCCTACCTAGGTAGCCCCATATTTCCAATTGATCTTTAATATTAAAATATTCATATATCATGTATGTTCATATGTGCAATATTTGTTTAGATAATAATCTCTCTAGAGTCACATTTTATTATCCTAACCTGTGTGAAAAGAGAGCTAAATTTAATTTTTGTGCTTACACATAGAGATCTACCTATGTCTTGCCTGATTCTAATGTTATGTCCTGCAAGTACATACTTCTAACATAACAGTATTGTAATATTGCATTACAAATATGGTAGTCTTACACTAGTGCTTTTCAAATATTTTAAACTGTGCAATTTTCAAATGATATCTCACTCAAAACTATGAAACATGAATAAAATTTGTTTCATTAGCAACAAGTAGATTTAGAACATGACATTCATTTTCTAGAGATTCAACCACTGAAGCAATGCCACTGTTTGGTGTGAACAAAAAATGCAACATTTCGAAATCAGATACTATGGATCACCTCTTTTTTATTCTATCTCTTGAATTAATAGTTTCTAGATGTATCTACTCAAAAGCAACAACTCATTTGCCTGTTTGTCCTCAAGAATCCAGCCTCTTTCCTCATTTATGCTTCAACATGAATCTTATAGGTCCTTACAGAGTCATTTCCTGGGTCACTCTATGGACCACACTCGGCTCTCAATCCCCCTGCTCATCATTTTCCCTAATACAGAAAAAGTAAAACATTTAGATTGGACCTCTCTGACATCACTATTGTGGTGTCTCATAGTATTGGTAAAACAAAAATAAACATTTGCTGAACTCTTGCTGTGCTCCAGGAACAATGTTAATTTACAAATAATTAATCTTTCAATTAAAAAAAGTTATATCAGAATATAAAATGCTTATTTCATTACAAGCCTTATAAAATTTTATTCTATTAATAAATGTACATTAGACATCAGTGACCCATTTATAGATAATATGAGATGTGAAACTGAGAAACCATACTCACAAGGTAAATCAAAAAATACTCTTGACTCTAGAGAGGGAACATTTGTTGGGTGGAGAAATAATTGGCCTTCATTAGGTGTAATCCTTCAATTCTCTCAAAGAATTGGTTAATTGAGGGAAATGTCAGCTTGTCAATCTTATAAACTCAGCCATACTTAAGGGCATGAAAATCACATTAGTGTCCTGCTCTTTGTCTCTCTGTATCATTTGTCCATTTGTCTAAAAAGGGGTACAGATATATTGTCATGGAAATCCAAGTAAAACTTTCAGGTGAATCCTATAACTAGAACATTTAGAGTCATGTTACTTAATAAAATAGTATTTGTGTACATAGTTACAGGGTACATATGTGTTTTTATATGTCTGTATGCATATATATATAATATAGATGCATCAATGCATTTTAATATGTGTATATGTGTATACATGTATATGTGTGTATATGTAAATACAGTATCTACAAACACACATATGTGTGTGTGTGTAGAGATATATATATATATATATCTCTACACATACACATCTCCTAAGGACACATTTTGCTAAATTAATTTATATCATACTTGCATTAATATTTAAAACATATTAGTATATGGAATTTTCCTCAAGATAAACATAGAATTTGAAACAGCAATTAATAAATTAAATGAATAAATACCTAGGATCTATTCATTGGCAGAAGTAAAATTTTATTTATTAATGCTCTTCCTGGTGAGCAAAAGTGGGGGAAATGTTTATGGAGGGTAACTGTAACCTTCAAAGTGTCTAGCTATCAACATGCTTTGGAAAATGAAGAAGACTTTATTCCAAGTAGGGAATGCTCCTCAAAGCTCTCAGCCAGGTGACTCAATTATGCTTTTTTTTTTTTTTTTTTAAGATTTTATTATGTATTTGACAGACAGATCACAAGTTGGCAGAGAGGCAGGCAGAGAGAGAGAGAGGGAAGCAGGCTCCCTGCCAAGCAGAGAGCCCAGCCCAATGCGGGGCTTGATCACAGGACCCCGAGATCATGACCTGAGCCAAAGGCAGAGGCTTAACCCACTGAGCCACCGAGGCGCCCCAACTCAGTTATGCTGTTAAAAACTGATAGGAAGAACCCACAAAGGCCAGGTAATTATTTTATAGTCTGATGTCCCCTGTATATGCAGAAGTTGAGATAAAAAGAAGTTGAGAAAAAGCAGAAATATACTCCTTATGAGAAGATCAGCTCAAAGATCGTTTTCTTCCTAAGAAGCAACTTTTCCAAGCTACCTTGATCCAAACAACTGGCATTTGGTGCATTTTGAAGATGGATTGTCAGATGTGCCCCCACAGCTGTGAGAGTCTGGCACACTAGCTCTCTAGCCAGCTAACAGGAAGACAGATACTGTTATTTGGGGGGGGACGGATCACCCACAGATGTTTGGAGGAGGAGAAGAGTCTACGTCCTTTGGCAAGCTTATCAAAATCAACCTCTTATACACAGGAACAGAAAGAACTGGAATCACTGCCCAGCCTGTCATCACATTACCCATAAAACTTTTAAACCACCCCCTCATTCATCCTTAAGTGGAAAATAAAGAGCTTGAGATGAAGTTCTTTGGTCCTGAAACAGATGGCACCATATACCTCCATGTGAAGGAAACTCAACACACCTGGATTTTTGAACCCCAAAGTTCCTTAAAAGCAATTTCCTTCTATAGAAAGCTAAGACCTATTTTTTTCTTTACTTTAGAAGTATTCCAAATGTACAATTCATGTTTTCTTATGAGTAAATTTTTGTTCTCTCCTTGTCCTATTTTAGTGGTATAAAATCTATTTGACACACATATACATACTTGAAATCTTTTTGTTTGATAAAGATGGCCTTGTCACCTAAAAGTAATGACACTGTGAACCAAGAAATTAAATCCTAAAGAGATATTGTAGAAAATTCTTCATTAAAAGGAAAACTCCAGAGAAACATTATTTCCATTTCCACAGCCTGCTTAAGTTCATTAATAACAACATTTAATGATAACAGTTAAAACAACACTATACTGAATAAACCTAACCAAAGAGGCAAAGAATCTATACTCAGAAAACTATAAAGTACTCATGAAAGAAATTGAGGAAGACACAAAGAAATGGAAAAATGTTCCTTGCTCCTGGATTGGAAGAATAAATATTGTGAAAATGTCTATGCTACCTAAAGCAATCTACACATTTAATGCAATTCCTATCAAAGTACCATCCACCTTTTTCAAAGAAATGGAACAAATAATTCTAAAATTTATATGGAGCCAGAAAAGACCTCGCATAGCCAAAGGGATATTGAAAAAAAAGCCAAAGTTGGTGGCATCACAATTCCGGACTTCAAGCTCTATTACAAAGCTGTCATCATCAAGACAGCATGGTACTGGCACAAAAACAGACACACAGATCAATGGAACAGAATAGAGAGCCAAAAAATAGACCCTCACTCTATGGTCAACCAATCTTCGACAAAGCAGGAAAGAATGTCCAATGGAAAAAAGACAGCCTCTTCAATAAATGATGTTGGGAAAATTGGACAGCCACAGGCAGAAAAATGAAATTGGACCATTTCCTTACACCACACACAAAAATAGACTCAAAATGGATAAAGGACCTCAATGTGAGAAAAGAATCCATCAAAATCCTTGAGGAGAACACAGGCAGCAACCTCTTCGACCTCAGCCGCAGCAACATCTTCCTAGGAACATCGCCAAAGGCAAGGGAAGCAAGGGCAAAAATGAACTATTGGGATTTCATCAAGATCAAAAGCTTTTGCACAGCAAAGGAAACAGTTAACAAAACCAAAAGACAACTGACAGAATGGGAAAAGATATTTGCAAACAACATATCAGATAAAGGACTAGTGTCCAAAATCTATAAAGAACTTAGCAAACTCAACACCCAAAGAACAAATAATCCAATCAAGAAATGGGCAGAGGACATGAACAGACATTACTGCAAAGAAGACATCCAGATGGCCAACAGACACATGAAAAAGTGCTCCATATCACTCAACATCAGGGAAATACAAATCAAAACCACAATGAGGTATCACCTCTCACCAGTCAGAATGGCTAAAATCAACAAGTCAGGAAATGACAGATGCTGGTGAGAATGCGGAGAATGGGAAACCCTCCTACACTGTTGGTGGGAATACAAGCTGGTGCAACCACTCTGGAAAACAGCATGGAGGTTCCTCAAAATGTTGAAAATAGAACTGCCCTATGACCCAGCAGTTGCACTACTGGGTATTTACCCTAAAGATACAAACGTAGTGATCCGAAGGGGCACGTGCACCCGAATGTTTATAGCAGCAATGTCTACAATAGCCAAACTATGGAAAGAACCTAGATGTCCATCAACAGACGAATGGATAAAGAAGATGTGGTATATATACACAATGGAATACTATGCAGCCATCAAAAGAAATGAAATCTTGCCATTTGCGACAACGTGGATGGAACTAGAGCGTATCATGCTTAGCGAAATAAGTCAAGTGGAGAAAGACAACTATCATATGATCTCCCTGATATGAGGAAGTGGTGATGCAGCATGGGGGCTTAAGTGGGTAGGAGAAGAATAAATGAAACAAGGTGGGATTGGGAGGGAGACAAACCATAAGTGACTCTTAATTTCACAAAACAAACTGAGGGTTGCTGGGGGAAGGGAGGTTGGCAGAAGGGGGGTGGGGGTATGGACATTGGGGAGGGTATGTGCTTTGGTGAGTGCTGTGAAGAGTGTAAACCTGGCGATTCACAGACCTGTACCCCTGGGGATAAAAATATATGTTTATAAAAAATTAAAAAAAAAAAACCACTACACTAAGAGTGTCCAGCACCAGATTTTTCTTTCCCTACTGACTGCCGACTTAACTACCACTTATTTTATATGTTTGAACTAACAAATGACTTAAAGGCCAGGGGTCATTTTTGGCTAGCAGAAATATAGCTTTGTAGAAACATGTCTTCCCAGTGATTATTGTTTATATTCTTTGTTCCGGCAGACTATTTGCTCTTACACTTCAAGATAACCCACGCACAACTATTCCATGCTCTACTATTGTTTTAAGTTTCCTGCCATAGTTAGCTGAGCTATTTCTAAGACTCAGTAGAAATTCCTAGAAGACAGAACATGACTGGCTCAGCCTATCTAATGGGTTAGCTTTTCCTATGTCAGGGATTTTCTTCCAGTCTGATCAGGTGTGGCCAAGAAAGTATACTCAAACATGGAAACAGAAGTCTATTTTACAAAGAAACAATGTGAGTATTGGGTTGGCATCCTAAAGTTTTCATTATCAGCTACTTCTCAAGCTAGGTCAGTAAGTAGTAGGATAATCAGAGAGTAAAATTTCTATTGCTTGTTTCTACAGATTAAGGATGGAGTTGTCATTATTATATGTATGTCCAATTTATTCCTCCATCATGTCACTATTTAAACATCTAGATGTAGGGTTTAATTATTCAGAATTTACATCCTGATTACTGAATACCATTAATTCACAGGATCAGTAAAAGAGTGACTGGCCCATGTATGAGTGAATTTTTTGTTGTGATTGTTATCAGAATCAAATGCCCATTTTTAGCGGCAAACATGGATTCTAATTGGAAAATGGTATACCAGATCAATTAGCCTTTTAAAATGGGCATGACTTATGAAAGGCAAATTTCCTCTCTGCACAATCCCCACCAGCACTGCAAGCTATTTATTACTTAGCATATACATTAGATAAAGGTTTTAAATAAACACAATGTAAAACACTAGCAAGTTTTAAAATAAGCGGTCATTTCTTTTAAGCTCCTAACTACTGTTTATAATGTTTTTGGCAAATGTAAAGTGCTCAGTTATTAATACAGAGAGGAATCTTCTTTAAGGTTTTTTAAAAATAATTTTCCTTTTAAAAATAAACTTCCTTGCCTGAGGGGTTCCCTGTAAGGAATTTAGCTCAATTGTGTTGTTACTATGCCTTGCTGAGTTAACTATTACTCATTTACTTGGGATTACCTTCTGTCTTCTATTCATCTAGAGCAAACTCTCCCATCTTTCAAAGTCATATTTACTTCTCACATTTTATGTGAATGTTTTCCTAAATATTGAAATCACTTCTTGATTTTTATACAGTAACTTTGAGCTATATGAAGGCTTATTTATTTTAGATTTTGGAACTAGAAGGGATATTAGAGATCATTTACTCCTATTTGTAATTTTACAATAAAAAATACTGACACCCCCCAAATCCTTTTTATCCTAAGCCTGCTCTGCAAAGTTCAATTTTTCATAATATACCTTAGCTTTAATTTTTAAAAATAACTACCTACTGGTTTTTTTTCCTAAAATGCTTTTCTATGAATATTGTTATCATTCCCTTTGTGACATAGATCTTGTATATACATATATAAATTTTACATATCTATGCATGTATATACATATATACATTATTTATATATGCATATATACATAAAACTTCTACTATATTAAGGCTCCTATTGGATTAGTTAGCAATGAAAGTCTCACATCTCAGGAAACTTCTCTCTCTGTCCCAGAAAATCTGGGATTGTTGGTCTCCCTCCATCAAATTACTTTGTCTTCCTTGTAAACAATTTTAATGTCCATAATATTTCATTAAGATATTACACAAAATTTTACTTAAACATTCCTCCAACGCTAAACACTCCAGCTGTTTCCAAATGTCAAATACACCCAACTTTTTATATTTCCCTGAATCTAAAATCTCGAAATTGAATGACATGAACAATTCAAGGGTAAACATTTATCCCCTAGGCCTGAACTAATACAGTAGGCAAAAGACATATGTGGCTACTGAACAATCAAAATGTCACTAGTCCAAATTGATGTGTTCTGTGGGCATAAAATATACCTGAGATTTCAAAGACTTAGTATTAGAGTAAGAATATAGGATATCTCATTTTTATATTTTTATATCAATCATTTACTGAAATGGTATTAGTTTAGATATATTAAATTAAATTAAATATCATTAAAACTAATTTTACCAGGTAAAATTATAGAAATGGAAGACAAGACTAGTGGTTACTGGGGGTTAGAAATGTATGACACAAGAGGGAGGGGGAGATGGCTGTGGCTAGGAAAAGGAAGCAGAAGGAATCCTAGAGGTGATACCTGTTGTATCTTGACTGTGGTAGTGATATATGAAATGGCATGTGAGGGGCACCTGGGGGGCTCTGTGGGTTAAAGTCTCTCCCTTCTGCTGGGTTCATTGGACTCCCAGCTCCACATCTGGCTCTCTGCTCAGCAGGAAGCCTGCTTCCTCCTCTCTCTCTGCCTGCCTCTCTGCCTACTTGTGATCTCTCTGTCAAATAGGTAAATAAAATCTTTAAAAAGAAAAAAAAAAAGTAAGAAATGACTTGATAAAATTGCAAAAATCTAAATTTTCCCACAGAGAGAAAGAAGATGGGTACCAGTAAAATTGTGAAATTAAGACTAAGATTGATGAATTACATCAATGTTAACATCCCATTTACAATACTGTACTCTAGGTTGATAAAGTCTTATCTGTGGAAAAACTGGGGAAAAGGTAGAGAGATCTTATTGCAGTATTATTTCTTAAAACAGCATGTAAACTCCTATCATCTCAAAATAAATTATTTGATTGGAAAATCACTTTGTTTCTTTGTGTATTTTTTATATGACTACTAGAAAATTTAGAATTTCACATGTGCCATGCATTATAGATGCATTATATACTGTTGAATAAATGCTGCCTTAGAAAAATTACCACCAGTAATTAATCAAATATTTTGTTGGAGTAAGTCACCCTTTATTTACCACTCAATCCACTCTATGGAAAGATGCATAATAATTATCCTTCTTATTAACATATACTATACATTGTGAGGGGGATACCATAAATATTATGTTCAGAGTTTATTTGACATTGTCAGCCCTTAATTTTTATGTCAATAAATAAATAATTTTCAAAATTTGATTTTTATCTAAGAGTTCTTGAAATGGGAGACCCTGAAATCATCCCTATAAACTTACACCTAAACTCCAGATAGCCCATCTTATATCCTTATAATTCAAGAGCCTCATTCCTGTTGAAGAGCCTTATGTTTATCCTATAGAGAAGAGTTCTCAGAGTTATGTGACCCAATGCTAAACTCCAGAGAGACTTCATTCCTCTTTCAATATGAAAAAGAAAAGCATACTATTCTGGGAAGGCTCCTGTCCTGCTTTGTGAGCTGACTTATTTATCTAACCTGATGACATTCCTGCCCCAAAGCTTCCTGCTTATTTTACTTTGACAGCCTATCACTATGAAAAGATAATTTCTTTGGTGTATAGCATCCAATAGCCTTCCTTATTACATGACATATGTCTCACAATTATCTCACAATGTGATCCTTTCCAAATTTCCCATCTATTAAGGGCTTAGATGCTTTGCCTTTTTCTCACCAATAATCCTATCAGAAATAAACAGGCCTATCTCCGCAAGTAAACTATCTTTCGAAAGAGGTTTGGGGACCTCATTTATATATTTTGGTTGAAGTGAACTAGCCCAACTCTGTGATTACCATTTAACCATAATCCATGTTTTTATAGTCTTAAAATGTTTAAAAATTGCTTCTTCTCAGACCTGATATAAAGATAGCTCACAGTCTATAAAATTATTATTTTGAACAGCATAAAAGCATTCTAAATGCAAGGATTCTGACCCATTATATTGTTTGACTGTAAGAGACATCAATATTATTCATTAATAAACTCATCCTCAAGATATTTTAACCCCTTTTCCTTTTAACAATTTTAAGACAAAACCAAACAACAAAATTAAAATAAAACATGTCAAGAACAAAACAAAACAAAAAAAGAACAGCAAAAACAAAACACCTTTGACAAGAGAAAGGATAGGTAGATGATGTTTACATCGGTTAATGAGATCCTAGGTTTATAGAGGTTTATAGAGTTCTAGTTTGCATTAACTCTACAATAAGATAGAAATGAATGAATGAAGTTTATATTACTCCTGCAAAGGTATATATAAAATTTCAAGGTATATACAAATTATCAAAGCTGTCTTAACTTGTCAGCTTTCTGACAAGTTTTTTTTTTAAATCCTATGACTATACCCTGTACAGTAATCCTGTACTCAGCAGCTGAAAATTCATTTTAGATATTCAGCAATCTGGGTTGGTAACGACACCCTGGTTGAACAGGGAATTTTTTCCCCCATGAGCCACAGCAAGCACCAACTTGGCCAGGCTAGAGTAAAATAAACCCAATGACATGTGTTTGTGTTTGAAGGTAAGATGCTTTGGGAGTGGGGCGCCTGGGTGACTCAGTGGGTTAAAGCCTCTGCCTTCGGCTCAGGTCATGATCCCAGGATCCTGGGATCGAGCCCCATGTTGGGCTCTCTGCTCAGCAGGGAGCCTGCTTACCTTCCTCTCTCTCTTCTGCCTCTCTTCCTACTTGTGATCTCTGTCAAATAAATAAATAAAATCTTTAAAAAAAAAAAAAAAAGATGCTTTGGGAGCCACAAAAATGAGTACATAAACAGGTAGAAGGTGAATGCCATGAATCCCTAAATAGGAGAAAGGAAAAGATGATACGTGATGGGGTGGAGAAAACTCACAATTGCTGAGTACCATCAGATGTACTAGGCATTTAGTTTTGTATTTGTTTGTTTCTCATTTAATCATCTCAATAACACTATGAGGTGGACAATGCTATATTGGTTTACAGATGAGGAATCAAACCTCAGGTTACACACAAGACCCAAATAGCATGTAAGCATTTGAACTCATTTTTGTCTAACTCTAAAAGTTGTCCTTTATCTACTCTACCACAAGGCTTTGTGGGAATATTGCTTTCAAGTTCAATATTTAAGAAAGACAGAAGATCCTTCTCCATTCTGGCTGTTAAGGAAGTGGAAACAAGATCATATCCAGATCACTGCAAGAAGTATTTTACCACACATGCAACTATCTAGTCTACTAGTCAGGCAGCTCCATCAGCAGAAAGAAGCAGGGGCAATGACCTCCAAAGGGTGGTAGTATGTTCTGTCCACTCCCTACCTTACCCATCCTGCTAGTTATAATGGTAGAGGTTTTGTCAGTCCCAGGTCGTGGGAACTGGACAGAACAGCTATCAGCAAGCTCTACACAGTAGACTCTAGAACTCACCATGCCAACAGTAAAACCTTCGCATCTGCAAGTATGTAACAATCTTCAACTTTCCTGTTATAATGGCCCAGTTATTTTGATTCAGCTTTTTCCCTTGTTTTCTTGTGTATTCTTTTATTGAGTGAAGATTTTGCTATTTTGCTTAATTTTCATAAATCTCTTATCAAACTTGATCATGCTCAGCCCCTGAAAAAGTCCTTATTTATATTAATAATAGAATCTACAGCATTCACCATTGGTTCAAGTATTATTTACCATTTGGACTTCATTGTCTGTATTCAACCCTCTCAGACATTAACACTTAATCTAATCAAGAAGAATTCACAGAATTTGTACACTAGTCAGCTACCATTAAGGGGCCACACCACATCTATAACTAGATTAATGTCCCCATTCATCATGTTGCCCAATTCAGCCTCCATTTTTTCCCCTTCCTGCTCATATGGTTGATATCCTAATACTCCATAGAGCTAAGCATATGAAAACAAGGCAGGGTCAAATGAGTTGACTCAAAGTATTGTGTTCAAAGGGGACAAGGAAGAAGAGAGACAGCAGTTAGCTGTAACCTCTTTCTGTGTCCCCTGATATAAAACAGCATATAAATTGTCATTGACAAAGCCACAGGCAATCTTGTTAAACTTTTGTTTATAAGTTTTTAGGTGAATTGATCTTAAGGACTTCCAAGTGAAAACTCCTCAATGATCTAATAGGTTTTTCTTCTCTCTCCCTCTCTCTCTCTCCCATAAATTTAGGTACAGATTTAAGCCAGGAAACATGCAATAACTTTGTGAATGCAAAGAGTCCTTAGAGTACAGGTTTCAATGATACCCACTTGTTGTGAGAAAATGTTATCTATAAGAAAACTACATGTGGCATTCCATTGGAATCTCATGGATGCTGCATGCTTTAATTTTAGTCCATTTCCTTTCCCATTTCCTTTCTGAGTAGTCAGAGTTCTCCAGAGAAACAAAACCAATAGGATGGATGGAGAGATGGATGGATGGATACATAGATACATAAAAAAGAGATTTATTATGGTAATTGGCTTATTCAATTATGGAGCCTGAGAAGTGCCATAATATGCCCTCTGCAAGCTTGAGAACCAGGAAAGCCAGTGGTATAATTCAATCTAAATCCAAAGTCCCGAGAACCAGGGAGCTGATGTGTATCTCCCAGCCTAAGACGAAAAGCCTTAGAATATAATTCCTAGAGTCCAAAGGCCTGAGAACAAGAAGCTCCAATGTCTGAGAGCCAAAAATGATGAATGTCCCATGTCAAGAAGAATGAGTTTGCTTTCCACCATTTTGTTCTATTTGGACCCACAATGGTTTGGATGATCCCCAGGCATATTGGAAATGGCAGATTTACTCTTTATTTCAGTCTATTGATTCAAATGCTAATCTCACCCAGAAACAACCTCATAGAGACATCAAGAAATAATGTTTTACCAGCTATCAAGGCATCCTTAGCCTAGTGAAGTTGGTGTATAAAAACTGTCCCAGTTCCCATGTTATTATATCTGTTTCTTATCATTGCTTCTCCTGATCTCCCATATGCAATTAACACTCTTTATTTTTGCCTGCTTTCTGACTTCCTGCTTTGTCTTAATTCCCTTGATATGATAACCCCCCCCCCCCAAAGCCTATGGAGTTGCAGTTATCTTAGTTCACCTACTTTATCACCAAACTCTTTCTCTTTTTTGCAATGGACAAGCTTAGGTAAATATAGCAAGAAATGTTTGAGTGCAAAAATGCATCCAGGATCTAAGCTCTTTTCTTCCCATTAACTTGTATTTTCCATTGATATTTTCTTCTTCTTCTTCTTCCTCTCCCCCCACCTACCCCCTTACCATTCCTTTCTCCTCCTTCTTACTGTATCTTTTCCCTCTTTGAAATAAAGGTAGTTATAAATCTCTCAGGGTTGAGGTTCTTTTCTTCATTCATTCAGGACAGTCTTCCTATTCTAAACACTCTTTTTTTTTTTTTGGTCTCTGTAAAATGAATTATTTGAATGAGAGTCCATAATGAATTTTTCTTGGTCTTAATTAGATCATTAAACCAGGGGTTGAGATCATAACATGTCATCCTAATGATATCTATTTAATCAAAATGTCCATTTGTTTTCATTACACCAAGTTTAGAAAGCAATTCCAAAGTGCTTTCCAGGGTGTTAATTGGTCTTTTAGGTTTCTTTCTTTATGTGGAAATGAAGAATGTGTTGCAATGAACAAGAAAAGAATGATTTTATTAGGTCACTCAATGACTCTCCTTTTCTGTCTCTCAAATACCTTCTGTTCTTCAATGTTCATCTAAAGTGTCAATTTTTCTTAGACATCTAGACAAGGGTTGTCTATAACTTTTTAGCACCCAACAAAGTTCCTGGATCCCCATTTATCTACCAATCTGTAAAGAAGCTAGTAAAGAAAAAAAATATCCCAACAGAAGAAAGCTTCTTAATATCTTTTTCAAAAATCGCCATAGATAGCAGCAGATATGGTAGCTATTCCAGTAGAGAAAAGGAGTACTGCCACATTGGCTGAAAAATGAACTTATGCTGAGGTGAGTTTTGGTTATCTTTGTGCAGTAAAGCACAGTATATGCTTTAAAACAGGATTTCTCAATGATCCCAAACTAGCACCAACAGCATCAGCTGAGGGCTGGTTATAAAGTTCTACATGACATCTGCTAAATCAGAAACTCTGGAGACTTTTCCAGAACACAGGCTAGAGTTTGAGAATGCTGTAAAGGAATGGTTCTATTCTATATTCTATATTCTCCCTGGCTCTTAAAAGTGTTTACATATGCTACACTAATATATATAGTGGCAGGTAACTTCTGGGATGGCTCCCAATGATCACCAATTCCTGGCATTCGTATCCTTTTATAATTTTGCCTCCCTTCTCCAACCTTTGCGTATTGGCTAGACCTAGCCACTTAGAAGAAATAAGAGTATGGCTCTGATTAGGATACAGAAGTTTGTAACTTTCATCTTGCTAGTCCTCTTTCTCTGGTTTTTCCTCACTTGCTTATTCTCATAAAGCATGATGGTAAATCATATGTGGTAAGGAAATGAAGGCAGCCTCTGGACAATCCCCAGTCAGGAAGAGAAGCCCTCAGTCAAATAGTCTAAGAGGAATTGAATCCTGCCAGCAACTATATGAATGAGTCCTTCCCAAATTAGCCTTCACATGGGTCTTTAGCCCTATACAAGACTTTAATTGCAACCTTGTGATTGACCTTAAAGCAGAGGACTTGGCTTATCTGTGTCAAGATTCTTAACCCACAGAAATGGTCAGATAATAAATGCATGTATTGTTTAAAACTGCTAAATTGTGAGGCAATTTGTTATATATAGTAGAAAAAATATACAGACACAAACACACAGATACACACATATTCCATATATGATTTGATTTAGAATGTAACTTGGCTTAAGATATATTTAATGAGCACATACAGAATTAAGCATTTGGCTCTCCAGTAACTATGGTAAAGATACGAAGAAATAATATCTACTTTAAAGAGAAAATATTTCATTTTAAGAAATGGAAATTTTTTACTAAATGGCACATTTAGGATAGTTAAGTGTAAAACACTAAACAGGGGCACCTGGGTGGCTCATTGGGTTAAGTCTCTGCCTTCAGCTCAGGTCATGATCTCAGGGTTCTGGGATCGAGTCCTGCATCGGGCTCTCTGCTTGGCGGGGAGCCTGCTTCCTCCTCAATCTCTCTCTCTGCTTGCCTCTCTGCCTACTTGTGATCTCTCTCTGTCCAATAAATAAAATCTTAAAAAAAAACACTAAAAACTAAATATCAAAAATATAATGGCATAAACAGTAAAAACAGGAGGGCCTGGTTAGCTCAGTTAGGTATCTGACTCTTCATTTTGGCTCAGGTCATGATCTCAGGGTCATGAAATCAAGCCCCATGTCAAACTTCAAGCTCAGAATGGAGTCTGCTTGTTCTTCTCCCTCTGTTTCTCCCCCTATTCTCTCATTCTCTCTCTCAAATAAATAAATGAATAAATAAAATATTTTTAAAAACAGTAAAAACAGTTTTATCTACTTGTCAGTAAATAGTCTCATATAGAACAATATCTATGAGTTAAGAATTTTATCTTGATACCAATCTTATTACATATGTATGAATAATCCCATTTCTCAAATAAAAAAGAAGTACTTTAGACTAGGTAAACAAATTACCCAAGTTCTTTATATAGCAGAGCCAGTTTTCAGATGCAGGATGTCAGATTCCACAACTCATACCCTTAACTTGGAATATTTTCACTCCACAGTGTAGAAGTGGCATCTATTTTGTTCCCTACATATATATGTTGGGACACAGCTGGGAACAAGATATGTATGTGTGTGTGTGTGTGTGTGTGTGTGTGTGTGTGTGTGTGTAAATGATAGATAGTTGCTATATTTTTAAGAGTGAATGAATAACAATAGGATGAATTTGAGACCAGCATAGATGTCAAGAAAAAATAATTCTTAATCTCTTTGCTTATGTACCCAGAACACTTTTTGCCTACTTTTTAGGGATTTCTATGTTAGCAAAGAGTTCTAGTACAACTCCTCAGAGACGGGTGCTCAGCTCAAAGGTATGATGTTTCATTAGAGGTTGATTCAAGGTGTCCTCTAAATATAAGTTCATCAGTATCATTCTCAGGTGTCCGTCTACATCTGAACTACCCAACAAACTCATTCAAGTGACAAACAGCTAGCTTTCATCCTTGAGGTCTACATCTGAATCACTTTGTGAACTTGTTAAAACTATACACATCTAGGCTCCAGCCTTGAAGATTCTCATTTCATAGTTTAGAGTAGGATCTGGGATCTGGAATTCTTTTTAATGATGCCCCAGAAAATTCTGATGGACACTGAAGTTTGAGACCTTTTTTTTAACATAAAGAAAATGCTTTAACAGATCTACACAGGCAATTGTTTCAGCCATAAAGCAAATAAATATAGGCAAATCAAATGAATACGTAAATAAAGTAGGGGAAGATTATAGTCCTTCCTGTTATAGTCATTATACAAGTTTCAGGATCAAGTTACAAATTTTTTATAATCTTTCATTGAGATATAAAAATATACTGAAGATTAATTAGAGAATATCAAATTGCAAGATTGAGAGAAAAATGCCCAGTGTTAATTAGAGTTGCTTATATTTGGTATCACTTGCACTAATTGAAGTACACTGGTCTTTGTTAACTGGGTCAGTCAGAGGTCAGAGAACAGGTGGTTGAGCACAATTTCATAACCACCTGTTTAATATTTGGCTTTTCAAATTCCCTGAAGTTGATCAAAGTGGGGATATGATTGTTACTCAAAGATTGTTTAGAGAGATTGAGCCTTGACTGAGGGAAAAAAAAAAAACTAATTAGAAACTCACCTTTCCAATCTGGAAAGTGATAGTTTAAGTAAGAATGGCAAGCAACGGACTGACCTGATGAAACTCGTCTTTTGCCATTATTCTTGTCCCTCCTACAAACTTTTGTCTGTTTTCTTAATTTAATTATCTTCTTGCTTTATTAGAATGTATACTTTTGTCTCTGATTTCCATTTTTTCTCCTCTTTTTTGAATAACTGGAATTAACACTGCTATAATTTTTTTTAAAAAATTCAAAACTCACTGGGTGGCTCAGTGAGTTAAGCTTCTGCCTTCACTCAGGTCATGGTGTCAGGGTCCTGGGATCAAGCCCCGCATTGGGCTCTCTGCCTGCCTCTCTGCCTACTTGTGATCTTTCTCTCTCCATCAAACAAATAAATAAAATCCTAAAAAAAAATTCAAAATAGGTTGCATACATCATTTGTCCTTACCCACATGTAGATTTGTCTTCTTTAATTTCTTTAATAGGTTATTTGCACAATTTTTTTCTTTATAGAACTCATACAGCTTTGTAACAGGTATTGGGAAAGACCTCTAGTCTGGAACTCAATATCTAATGAAAACTAATGAAGTGATCTTTTTTATAATTTTAATAACTACTTAGGGAAACATTTGAGAATGAAATATTATGGGAGTTTAACATGTGTGTATCTCAGCATGAGTTCGAAAATTAAGTGAAAGAATGAGTGACAGAAGAATATATTGAGGATTTTTACCCTTTTACACTGGAATTAATACATCTTTTAAAAAGATTTTATTTATTTATTTGACAGAAAGAGAGGGATCACAAGTAGACAGAGAGGCAGGCAGAGAGAGAGGGAGAAGCAGGCTCCCCACCAAGCAGAGAGCCAGATGTGGGACTCAGTCCCAGGACCCTGAGATCATGACCTAAGCCAAAGGCAGAGGCTTAACCCACTGAGCCACCCAGGCACCCTAGGAATTAATACATTTTTAAAAAAACATTATACAACATATGATTTAAAGTACTAAATCATAATAAATTTTTTCTAGGAAATTAGAACAAATTCCAAAGATAGTAATACTATTTCACTTTCATCAGTTCTTGAATAAGTTTTAAAAATAATCACCATATTTTATCAAAAATTGCTAATCTCTAAGCAAAGAAACCACCTGAAAAAAGGAATAAACTTAAAAAAAAAACTTTTAATAGAAAATCATATGGTAAATTCGCATTATGGGAAATTGGAAATTAGAATACAGAAAAGAGTAAAGAGGAAAATCACAACCATCAGGGTTATTTGCTTGGATAACAACTTCAGCATCTGGCATTCCATCTCAGGGCTGATGGTTGGTGACTGTTACAAGGAAATCCAAATGTAAATTTTTTACCCCCGCTTTATTGTTGATATAATTCAACAAATATTTATTGAGGATCAGCCAATGAAGCTATATAAGAGAACCAATAATAAAAACCTTGCCTTCACAGCACTTATATTCTAATGAATTAAAGGTATTAAATAATACATGGATGAAGATGAAACATTTTTTAATAGTTTCTTTTATTCATCATATAGGCAAAGTCTCAGAAGCAGAGTAACCAACCTAGTCAAGGAAAAAGTATTACACCAAACTAGTACACAAAGAAGACTGTTTAAGAGACTCTGATATTGGTCAGGCTCATGAAATACATATAAAGAAAAGATATATTTATGGTAAATGATGAGAAGATAATATCCTAAATCAAATTCACTAAAAGAAATCTTGAAAGGTATGGAAGAGTTTATATGGCTTTTCCATGGCCAAAGATGTAAATGAACCAGCATTTATACAAAGAAAATTATGACTTATTTGCTGCCAAATAATACTAATGTATATTTAACTAGGAAATATTCTATAGCAATGTAAAATGAGGTCCAGATTGAAACAAGGGGTTACAGGGAATATAAGTAGAATAGAGAATTGATCTCTGATATACAAATAGTGTACACTTGCACTTTGGTTCAATGTATAGGCACACTAATGGATCAACATTTTGTTTATTTAAGGAGCTATGAAAAGGGCAATTGTGCTGGTCATACAAGTCTCACATATTTTAGAAAAGGGGTTGTTGTAAGCTTATAAGGGTTGATGAAGTCACAAGTGGTGAAGAAAAACAATTCTTGTCTATGTTTATGAGACCAGAAAGAGGAAACCCTAGGAGGATATGTGTGTTAGAACCCCTCCCGTTAAAGGAGAGAGAGAGAGAGAGAAATGGAGAGAGAGGGAGGGGAGGGAAGAGAGAGAGAGAGAAGAGGAAGGAGAGGGAGGGAGTAGAACAACACTTCTTATCTTTCATAAATAGATCCTGACAGTCATGAATTCAGATCTAAAATACTCCCTCCTAAGGATTCTTTTGGAGGTTGGCTTACTTATTGCAGGTTAGGGTCTGGAAACAGCTTCTCAATCTTATTCATTTTATTTTTCATTTCTGGCACTCATATGCAGACCCCCAACACCACTGATTTTTAAGTTCTTTATTTTACTAGTTTTATCTATCGTGCCTGATCTAGTATGTCTACCTAAACTATTTTGTGATGCACTTACTATTCACTTTCCTAGCAAAGTCTGTATACATATGTCTATTTTTTAAAACATAGAATATATTGATTTTTCAACATATATAAATGATATTATGCATCAGATTTCACTCTAATTTGTTTTTAATACTTAATACCACATTTTTAATATGTATCCTTGATCCTGTATATAACTCTATTTTGGGAGTTCATAAACATTTAGTTCTATAGACCCCTTTGGCAGTCTTGACTCTTAGAATAATCTTTTATGAAACCTTATGTCTTCACTTGTGAAAAACATAGTCATATACACTGGATTGCAAAATAAATCAATTAAACTGGAATACAGTTATCAAAATACTAAAACAGCAAATGTATGGCATACCAATATATGTGGTTGTTTATTCACACAAAAATAATACAATCCAGTTGCCAGTTTAATAACTACCATCATTCTATTATGGTGATTAGTGTATGAAATGACTCCAGATGTATGAAACAAGTTTAATTTGTGAATAAATGTGATTTCTGTTAGTGATAAAGTCAAGGAATCGCTAACAGAACTGTGGTTTCTTGACTTCATTCTTTACATAAAATGCGAAATGTTAGAGATTTATGAATATAAGGATGTACATTTTCCCCACCTAAGTTAATCGGCCCCTCAAATTCTATCTACTTAAACCTGGGCTAATGATTCCTGTTCCAATTTTCTGCTTATATTTGTATACAACCCATTTTACTGATTTGTTCCCTTACTGATGAGCACCTATGTTGCTTCTGACTTCCCAGTCCACAAGCAATAATGCATTTTATTCATCACACCTAAAGATGTAGTTATATATTGCAGTTATGTGTGTATATATGTGTGTGTGTATGTGTACGTGTGTGTATATACACATTGCCATTAATTTTGTATGAGATGTCCAGTTTCTCCACATCCTCTCCAAACCAGCTTTTAAAAATTTTTAAAAATTTTACCATTCTGATGTGTATGTAGGAGTATCCCATTGTGGTTTTAAGTTGCATTCTCCTAATGACTAATGATGTTAAGCATCTTTTCCTGTGCTTATTTGTTGTTCATATGAATTCTCTGATGAAATATTGGTTTAAATCTGTAGCCCATGTTTCAAATTGTTTTGTTTGTTTTCTAACTGAATTTCAAGAGTTTGTTATATATTTACTCACTTTGTATTTTATAAAATAATTACATATATAAATCTAGTTTAATAAATGTTATTATATATCATCTTATTTAATTTTCCCTGTAACTCTAAGAGTGAATCTTCTTGACTATGAGGAAATGAACATACACACCTCATGTATCAAAACCCACAGAATTCCAAAAGTCTAAAACTGCTAATGTGGGCATGTCCTTGTGCGTAATAATGTGCTACTGAATTTTATTGAAATACATATGTATAATATTTAAAAATTCTATTTCTTACCTCTGGAAGCAACACTTTTGTGTGTGTGGATAAAATTGACAGTTATTAACTTTAGAACAATACCAAAAATGGCAATTCAATTTTATATATACATATACATATCATATATATGATGTATATATGATAATATACTACAATTAAAAAATAATAGTAATGGAACTTGACCATTTTTATTTGGTGAATTTGGGACTTGTTTAGCTTTTTCAAAAACCCAAGATAAATAAGTGGTGCTGAAATATTGAATATCCATATGCAAAATAATAATAATTACACCTTCATACCATAAAAAATACTAACTTAGTGTTTTCAAAATCTGCTGTTAAGATAATGAAAAAGCCATTCTTGCTTCAAAGAGAATAATAAATAATATATATAATAAAGTTTAATTAGATTAATATGTATAACTTTATAAAAATACAAAGTGCTATATACAAGTAAGAAAATGCCATTTCATTTTCTCAGAAGTCAGAGTTTGGGGAGATAAAAATCTTATATTCTGAAAAAATGGAAGGAAAACTTTCAATACCGCCATCATGCAATCTCTGCATTGACACTATATATTGTCCCTGGAAAACTGATGACCTGACGTTCGCCTATGTTGTGTACCATTTAACTCTCAAGGATCTGAAATCCCAAACAAGGAAATATAATTCAGGAATACCTTATTGGCAAGAATTTAAAATGGTATAACCTCTTTGAAAAATACTTTGGCAGATTCTTAAAAAGTTAAAACTGTATCAATTATATTGGTCTAGCCATTCTGTTCCTAAATATTTAACAAAGAGAAGAGAAAACATATGTTCATAAAAATACTTGTATATGAATGTTCATAGAAGCTTTATGTATAATAACCCCAATCTGGAAATAACTTAAATATCTTTCAAGAGATGACTGAAAAAGTAAAATTTGGTATGTATATGTAATACTAATCAGCAATAAAAATAAATTCTTGTTATACACAACAGCTCATATGTATCTCAAAATAATTATACTGAATGAAAGAAACCAAGCAAAAAAAGAATACATACTATATTATTCCATTTTTGCAAAACTCTAGAAAATGCAAACTAATCTACAGTGACAGAAAGCAAATGAGTGGTTGTCTGGGTGGGCACTATTTTCAGACCACTAACCTTACCAGTCCAATTAAGAGCACAAAGAGGAACAGATTCTGTCAAGTTTGCTCTAATTAACACAATAAACCACCTTCTCTTTTCTAGTCCTCAAATTCATGATTTTTCTATGATCCAAAGGTCAAGAAAACACATTATTTACATGAACAGTCTAAGTATTTGTCAATTTCTCTGCCAGTGTCTCAGATGAGAGATGGACAAAACCTTACTATTAAACCCCATGTCCTAATGGACATGTCCCCATGTCAGTGGACCTGAACAACTCATTTCTGGAAATAGAACTTGCTAAATCTGAGTCTGGGTCTGTGTAAAAAAATATAAAAGTGAGAA
This sequence comes from Mustela nigripes, assembly GCF_022355385.1. Classification (NCBI taxonomy): domain Eukaryota; kingdom Metazoa; phylum Chordata; class Mammalia; order Carnivora; family Mustelidae; genus Mustela; species Mustela nigripes. Next base: position 59,709,225 of record NC_081564.1, read on the forward strand.
AAAAAGGCAGTCAAATTAGAATGAAGATGAAAACATACTTTCATCTACCTGAAAGGTGACTACAAGCTGATCCAAATATAATGATGCTTCTTCTCACCCGAGGAAGCATTTTAAGCATCTCATAGCTATTAATTAACTTGAACCTTCTTTTGTCAAAACGTGATAGTCCTCCCTACCTACAGATGAGGAACTTAAGTGTTAGAGGGAAATTATCACACATGCTTCTACCCATTGAGAATATGAAAGTGAAATCCAGCTCTCCAAATTCAGTAGTCTTTGGACTATAGTATTCTATGTTTAGTACTCTGCTTCCTAAAAGAAATGCACAGTAATCCCATATGATTTATTCTTTTTTTAAACACTGGGTACTTGTGATATTGTGATGTAATAGGAAATATGTACTTGGCTTTTGTCCTGGGTTTCTGGCACAAAGCTCCTAAAACCCTTGTAATTTTGAATGATGGTGTGAGAAGAACATCCTTTGTTATTCATAAAAAAGCCCTTTCAATCATACCTGAGCTTATGCTAAAATGGTGATTTTGGTGGGCCTGTGGATAGCTTTAGCTTGGGGGCTGGTTACCAGAGGAACCAACTATGTGATTAGAAAATTGAACATTTCAGCCCCTCCCTGATCTCCCATGTGGGGAGAGAAGCTGAAGATTAAATTAATCAGCAAAGGTCAGGTATTTATTAAGTTGTGCCTATGTAATGGAACCTCCATTAAAAACCTAAATGAAGAAGTTTGAGAAGCTTGCCATTGGTGCATCACAACCATGTGCCAATTTGGGGCACACCCCAAATTCCATAAGGACAGAAGCTCCCATGCTCAGGACTCTTGCCCTTAAGTACCTCTTCCCTCTCACTGTTGATTTGTATCATTTTTAATATCCCTTATAACAAGCTGGTAATAGTAAAGTATTTCTGTGAGTTCTGCAAGTTGTTACAGTAAATTATTGAAACTGAGGGGTAGGGTTTGAGAAGCCCCAATTTGTAGCCAAGTTGGATAGAAGCTGTAGGTGACCCACTGCTTGCAGTTGGCATCTGAAGGGTAACAGTCTGTGCTACTGAGCTCTGAACCTGTAGGGCCTGTGCCAACTCTGGGTAAGTTAAGGTCAGAATTGAATTAAACTGTAGGACATTCAGTTGATTGTCCACAGAGGACTGGGCAACTGCTTGGTATGGAAAATCTACACATTTGGTGTCAGAAGGGTTGTGAATAAAGAAATAGTTTTCCTTTGTTAACCTTTAAGGAATTAGAACACCTGGTTCCTAGAAATCTATGAATATTTGATCCTTTTTTAACTTTTAAGCTTTTTGAGCTATTTAATTTTGAAATAATTTCAAATTTGTAGAAAAGTTGCAAAAGTAATACAAATATTTTATTTCCCTAAAACACTGGAGGCTGCACTTTTAATGTGATCTCCCATCACTCTGAATTATTTCAGTTGCATTTCCTAAAAACAGAGGTACTCTCTAAAATAACTACTATAGGAATGCCTGGGTGGCTCAGTAGGTTAAGTATGTGCCTTTGCCTCAGGTCATGATCTCAGAGTCCTGAGATCCAGCCCCGCATCAGGCTCTCTGCTCAGCAGGGAGCCTGCTCACCCCCTCCCTCTGTTTGCCTCTCTGCCTCTTTGTGATCTCTCTCTGTCAAATAAATAAATAAAATCTTAATAAAATAAAATAAAACAACCACTATAGAACTGACCAAATCCGGAAACTAATACTGATACATTACTGTTATAGAATCTACAGATGCCTATTCAGGTTTTGCCAGTTGTCCCAATTTTCAGCAAAATGTTCTAATCCAGCATCATGTGTCAGTTTAGTTGTAGTCTATCTTTAGTTTTCTTCATTCTGGAGAAACTTCCTTTGTTTTTCCTGACTTATATTACTTTGATATCTTTGAAGCCAACAGGCCAGTTATTTTGAATAAATTCCTTCAGTTGGGTTTTTCTGACTTTTCCTCATGAGAATATACAGCTTATGCATTTAAAACAATTTTCTTTGGCAGGGATATCACAGAAAATATATTGCATTCTTCTCATCGCAATCTATAAATCGACATATTATTTCCATTTATCTCATTATTCATGATTTTCAATTTGATCACTGATTAAGATGGTGTCTTACCAGGTTTTTTCACAGTAAAGTTACTATAACAGAAGAGTGATAGAGGAATAAAGACAACACTGCCATGATGGGACCCCAGTACTAGTTGTAGGAAAGTAGTTCCCATCAAGTTTCAGACCTTGACAGAGATCATAAAGCAGGCCACTCTGCAAAGAACACAGGGCTAGGCAGCTGTTGGTCAGCTTTCAGGGCCTGGTTCAGACAACTGCCGACTTTAATCTTTTAATCAACTTCTAATCAACTTAAAGTTTTAGCATAATTTAGAGCTTTCCAGAGTGTTGAAGAGATTCTCTCAATCTAGAGGCCAGGATGTCTGATATAGAGGGTGTTCCTTGGTTCCCATTTTTTCAGGAGAGCCACTAAAGACCTAATTTTCAATGAAGGTAGACAAACTAATAATTGCTTAGAAAGAAGTAGTTTTTCTCTTTGTTCTAGGCTGGTACTACCATTACCGACTTAAGCATTATGTATTTAAAACAAAAGATCAACAAAAAAACCTTGAGCTCTAGGTACCAGTCTTGTCTGCCCACCTAGACATCCAGTTAGATGTTTGGAGAGTTAGGTGTCAACTTAATGTGGGAAAAGAGAGCAATCAGGATGATTATTTCTGGTCCAATAGAATCTTGACCTCACCTTCCCAACCTGAGTGACATCATGACACCAGCTTTAGGGAAAAAGTAAACATCAAGATAAGGCAGCAAAGTGTGAGAAAATGAAAACTAGGCCTACAACTTACCTGTTTCATCTGGCCTCTGAGTGAGCCCTTATTTACTGGAAAGTGGTGGTTTCAGTAAAGGCCCAGAGATTCCAGCACTGCTGGTGTTTAACACCTGCTCCAGAAGACCAGATCTACCCAACCTCTTCTGCTTATACCCTGTAAGACAATTATTCTTAAAACTGGGCCCAGGGTGATCACAGGAGGTAAATAATCCACTCACTGTAAAAAATAATTCTCTAGCCATAACACTAGATTTTGGGAGAAAATCCTTAATGTTGTTGATGATCCTAGATTACCTGCTGCCTTAACTCTGTCCTGTGTCTTTTCTGTCTTATCCTTGGATGACACCTACACCGGATTTAGAACCGCACATTCTCCTCCTCACCCCTATCTCCTCTTGCTGCCTTTCTTGACGAGGATCTACTTCTTATTTAATGTTTCTAACTTTGAACAAAGTGCTAAGTACCTGATTTATTTGGCTTTTTAATGTCTCATAGGAAGAAAGCCCCACTGCATCCTTTGAGTCACCTAGACCCTCTGACAACTTCTCTTGGATGTTGGATGATTCTTAGATCTCCCCCAGCAAAAGGGCAAGAAAAGAATATGGAGAAGTGGGACAAGTAGATGTGAGCTTCTGACGTAGTATGTGATGGTTGAAGAAGAGAAGGGAGAGAAATAAAATTAACTAAGTGTAAAACTGATAGTTCAACAACACAATGAGCAGACTTCACCTTGAGGTCTCTATCTTCAACATTAACTTTAACAACATCTAAACCAGAAAAGCATAGTTGAAAGGGAACTTAGAGTTCTTATATTTCAATCTCTTTAATTTTTAATTTTAATTTTCAGATTAAAAATAAATATAGGTCCAAAGATGTCTAAGTTTAAACAAGGAAACATAGTTGGTTTGCAGTGAAGATAGGGTCCAGTTCTTGTACTGGACCATTCCGTGTCTAAGAGCAAGAGATGAGCATAGTAGGATTATCCAGCTCCAGAATTGGGAAACAGCATGGAGAAGGAAGTGATGGGAGAGCAACAAAGGAAGACTGTTTTGCTTATTTTATAGTTTCTTTACGAGCCATTCATGGCCCCACATCTCCTGCCAACTTGAAAGACCATTTTTGTTACGGAAGTCAGGAGGGAAACTAAGAGCTCACTAATTGGAATCCATTTTATTTAGGTATCTACGTCTTCCTTCTTGGTAGAAACCACATAAAAAAGTCCCTCTGTGCCTCCAGGATGGTCATTGAGGGGCTGTTATGGGCCATGTGGTGGCTCCTAGCACTGCCTCCAGGCTTAGGGCTACAGGCAACTGCTCTCTAAGGAGCTTCTGCTCAGGACACCTCGGGCTTCTCATTTATTTGAGAAGTATCCCTCCTTAAGCTAACTACTTTATTTTCATGCAGAATTTCCTTCAACTTTTCTCTCTTTTTCCTTACCCTCTTCTCCCCATATTCACCAGATGGAAAAGTATGGCTAGCAGCTTTCATTTTTACTTTGCCTAAAATGAACAATAAAATTACTTGTCATATGTCTTAGGGCTCAAAATATCAAGTCCATCCCTTCAAGATTCCCATTCAGAAGTCATCTTATCAAAAAGAGACAAAACACACACACACACACACACACACACACGCAGAGGGAGAGAGAGAGAGAGAGAGAGAGAGAAAATATACACATTTTGAAGGTCCTAACTCCTGACCTGGTATGAGGATCCTTCATGGGCAGCACTTCCCTTTTTAACTATTTACTTTACTACCCAGAGAGTTCCTTTGCTTGGTCCTTAATCAGGATGAGGCAGGTTCTCACCTCTTTTCTGCAATCTACATTTTATTTTTTTTTTTTATTTTATTTTTTTTTTAAATCATAGGTTTCCCCTGTTATACTATCTGTATTTTTACCTCTCCAAATCTACACACCTTTCAAGACTAGGTTAATTCCTTACTTCTGATAAGTCAACCAAATTCAAGTTTGTTTAGAAATTGATTTTCTGAAATTGCCATGTGCTTATTTCATATATTACTTATATTGTCCTTAAAAAAGTAAATGAGAGACAAGAGACAAAGTATAAAGAGAAATATCTCTGGAATAAGAACCAACTCTCAATTTGAGCTCTTCTCAAATGACTTCAGTTTCCTCATCTGAAAATAGGGATAACACCTTAAAATAATAAGAACCTTAAATATTATTGTGATTGTTAGATGAAATAAAATATATAAGCACTTGGCTTAAAGTAGCCTCAGTTCTCCGCTCCTTGAAATGTATTCAAGTTTAATATCACAATGGTACTCCTACTTCCAATTATCAGGAACTGCTCTGGATTCTTATTTCTCATGTATCTTGTCTTTGAAATCATATTTTAATGTCTTAAGGGCAATAGCAATGTCTACTGCTTAATATCTTTCTCTATATTATCTAGCTTAAAATGAGTTCTAATTAAATATTATTTTTCATTATCAATATATTATATATGAATACCAACTAGTTATTGGGAATAGAAGCATCATTTCTTCACACACATAAAATCATGTATTTGACATTTTCACTAAACTCTGATAGGAACTGTCAATCAAACTAGACACAAATCAATCTTGTTCCCTTTTTTCTGAAGACTTTATGTCACTGTTCACATCTGTTTTTAAAGGTAAAATCATTTTGAGCCCAAATCTGATATCCACATTGTTGAATCATGGTTGGGAAATATTAAAATAGGGTAGACAGATGGCCAAATCCAAGTATGACGGAGAGATTTGGAGAGGTTCTGATCAAAATTCAGTTAAGGACCTTCAAATTAGTCTCCTGGCACTTGGGAAATCTTCTAAAATCACTTCATATATATTTTTCCCCTTAACTCTCTATCTTTCTAAAGACCATCTCAATATTGGGTCAGATTATGCATATTAAGGGATCTGTAAAAGCCATGCTAATTTAAGTGGCAAGCACTGTGCATTACAAATGACCCACACCAGTAAAGCCTCTAAATCTATGCATGTGTGACTCATCAACTTCCAGAAAACCAGGTCAGGAAATGCTCAGTTTATAAATTAAGTCTCTGAAATGTAACAATAGCCCTTTAGATAGAATACTTAGTGGTATCATAGGACAGCAACACATCTTAGAGCTCAAGTCTTTCCCTTAACTTGCATGTAAAACCTTTCTGAGACAGTCACTGTTGTCCTTTTATGGATCATCAGAGAATGCTCTACCTCCCACCGTTGGTTTATTACATATTATTCTGTTATCATGCCAGTTGTATATTCCTTCTTTGATTAATGCTATCAAAATAAACATTCATTAACTGGTGAAGATAAGAATACATTCTGAACTCTAATCTGACAGTGAGGGTCTTTGGCAATGGGACCCCAAAGCATCTTTACAGTTTCATTCATTAAATATTTAACTGGCAGATATTGCATGCCAACCAGTTGCTACAAGTTGCTTAGAATCCAGTGGAGAAAACAGATGAGTACTCAAGCGAATACAATACAATGTCAGCACAAACAGATAGAAGATGTAATTGAAAACAGTGTTAAAAGAACCCAGAGGAGGGAGCCTAATGAAAGCTAGGGCTTTACGGAGAGAGTTTAAGATGAAATGTCAGCCAAACCGAATCTTGAAGGAAGATTAAAAGATAAAGGGGTAATTGGCATATATTCCACCCAAAGAGAAGAACATGGTCAGAGGAAAACATACCAAGCACATTATCTACTTTGGAAATCACAATTAATTCAGAAGCGTTATCATATAGATTACAATGCCTACTAGTGTGTCAAACAGTGGAACTTAACCTAAAACAATAATAAGAAATTGTTATCTCAACAATCTGTAGATCAGAAATTTGGGAGCAGCCTAGATGGTCGGTTTTGATTCGATCTTCTCCTGATGTTGCTGACAAGATATTGTCCAGGATTGTTGTCATCTAAAAGCCTGAATAGGGCTGGAGAATCTGCTTGCAAAATGGATTACTTATGTGGCTAATAACAAGAGAGCCTTAGCTCCTCACTTGATGGACTCTCCAGAGAGGAGAGGCACAATATGGCAGTTGAATTTCCCAAAAGTAAGTGACCCAAGAGAGCAAGGAAGAAGCTATATCATTGTGAGTTACTCTCAGAAGTCACACATTATCATTTCAACACGATCCTTTCAGTTATAAAGCTCAGACCCACTCAATGTGATAGGGGAGAGCAAAAGGCACAAATGCCAGAAGCTGGGCCATCTTGGAGGACAACTGCCACTCGAGGAAAGGTAACTATTTAAATAAGTGAGTGGTTCTCAGTGTAAAATAAAAATATTATTTAACATGACTATAAATTATTTTTCCATTCCAAACTATTAAGTTTCTTTTACTATTCCATGCACTCTTTTTTGAACTATTATTTTTTCTATTTCTCTCAACTGAAAGTCCTTCTACTTTTTCTTCTTCTTCCCTATTTCCATTCTCCAAATCCTTCTTATATTCCCTTGTCTAATCTAGGAAATAGGGACATAGCACTAAACAAAAAGAAAATCCCTTTACATAGGAATCTTATACTCTAGCAATACAGAGGAAATTAAATCATAGATTTATGTAATAATTGTTAGAAATACATACTATGACAAAAAACAAAGCAAAATTATGGGAAATAATTGGGTAGTGATGTGCTTAGATAGAGTTGACAGAGTAGATACCTTTGAGGATTTAAGTTCTGAGAAAAGTCCAAATGAACTTAGGGACAGGAAAAATGTTTAGAAAAAAAAATAACAACAAAACAAACAAAACCCGGTGTTGAATACACCTATTGTTACCTAACAAACCAGCTCCACACTTAATGCACTTACATTTTAAACAATCCTTTTTTGCTCACAGGTCTATAATTTGGGCAGAGCTTGCTACCATGGCTTATCTGTGTCTTGCCAGTCTCAGACAAGCACCTTGATGGGGGCTGGAAAAATCCATTTCCAAGACGGTTTAGTCACATGGTTGGCAAGCTGGTGATGGTTGCCAGTTGAGTTTTTCAGTTGGGAGTCTTAGTTCCATTTTACATGAGTCTATCAGTGGGACTAATTAGGCTTCCTCACAGAATGTTGGTTAGGTTTCACATTCAAGAATTTAAAGAGACGAGAAATATAAGCATCCAGTCTTTCAAAATCCATGCCCCAAATCTGGCAGTGTCATTTCCACTACATTCTTTTGGTCAGTCAGAGGCTACCCAGACTCCAGGCAACTTGATATTTAATCTACTACAATTTTTTGTATCTTGCTATTTATCATTTCTTATCAAAAGTGGTTCCCAAACTAAACTGTAAATTTCTTGAACGTAAGCACTGTCATATGTTCTCCTTAACAGAACACTGAAATAGCTTAGAAATAATGTAATGAACACTTGTCTATGTGAATATAAGAATTTTATAAGGTTCAAAGAGATACAGGATCAAACACGACTATATTGAGATGAACATTCTTTGGAGTATTTGTTCGTATTGGCTTACTTCAGCTCCACCATATGAACAAATATGGGAGCATAGCATCTGACAAACAATTCATCAGTTAAAAAGAGGACAGTTCAGGAGGAGAAACAACGGTTGAAGAAACACAGGAGGGAGGTCAAAAAAGACAAATTTTAGAAGTGTTATTACTTGTTTAGAGAGTGCCTCTTTTAGGTTCTGTTGGACAAATTAAAATAGGTACATTGAAAAGGGAAATTTCAGTTGTATAGTTGCAAAATAACTCTGCCAAGTCTGCTTTTATTTTTACATTAAGCAAAAGATTTATAAGCCATATGTTTTGTCAAAATAGCACTGTATCTGGAGTCTTAAAGTAAATGACTTATAAGGCTATTTTAGCTTCAAAGGTCTGATCATGAGATTTGGGTTCAAGTTCTGGCTATACCACTTAATTTCTTTGAGGAGTTGGGAAAAGGTGCTCACAATCTGTGGTCTACAATTTTTTATCTGTAAGGCCAAAATTATTAATAGTGTTACCTTAGGGAGTGGTGTGATCGATTGGTAAAAGAATTAATACACTCTGTTCTTTCAGATTCATCTTCACCAGCAAATCCACTGTAGGCTAATTGGCTGAGGATGAAATTAAATACACCAATTAAATACAAACCTCCTTCGATGGCAGTTGTTGGCAACTTTTTTGCCCAAGGTATTTCAGTCTGGAAATTCTACCCCAAGATTCAGTGTTCTCCAAAGATTGACCCAACCCTTCCCATGCAACCCCATCTTCTATATTCTCAAATTAAATGCTCCATTTAATTAAGGATGCATCCTGTACATATGGGACAATGCCCCTTTTTTAATTGAAAATCTTCTACCAGATAATTTAATTCTTAATTATAGGCAGTTGAAAAATTTAGGCTAAAAAAGTCCACAGAGAGCATTGTCATATCTTCCATTGTTTTATACATTGACATAAACAAACAAAACCCAAAATAACAATAAACAAACAAAAACAAAATAGAAGCTCAGAGATACTGAGTTGCTCAAGGCCAGAAGTTTAAAATTTAAATCTAATTTTTAGGAGCAGTGCTTTTTCTATTCTATTATGCTGTCAATCCATATTTTCTGTTAGGGTTCTATGTAAATACTTCCAAACAGCATAAAAAAGTAAAGTAAACTAAAATTAAATTAAATTAAATTAAGAAGGTACATTATCTAATTCCTACTTGACCTTTTAGCTTGGACTGAACCTGTGACAAAATTATGGTGACGATGCTTCAGCTTCAAACATAGATACATTTATGACAACACCTACTACTTTACCATCTCTCTTCAAACTGACCTCAGCCAAATAGTTGGCTGTCCTTTATTTATAATCCAGTATGAATATGAGCTATTGGAATGTGACATTGGGAAGAAAATATTTGTCCCACGGTAAAGTAGTTCCTTTGAGAAGGTGAACAAAAGTATATTCTAAGTGGACCTTTTCCTGAAAAATCTAAAGGCACACCACTGTGGTGGACATATGTTTGGTCTTCCCTCCACAATCAGCGTCACAAAATAAAAAACTAATTCATTTTGAATAAATCTCTGTTCTAAGCTGTGTACTAAAATTTTACGTAGTCAGTCTTAGAGAATATGCCTGATACACATAAGCCTCCTGAGTGGGCAGATAAGGTAGAGAGGAAAAGAGAGACTTATGGGAATTTTATTTCTGAAAAGTGATCTTACAGATACTAAACAAACAACACATAAAGCTGTAGGACCTACTAAATTCACCCAAAGCTATCATGCTCTCTCAAACTTGTTCCCGCTTGAGGCTCTCATTTCATCAAGGCACATTTATAGGCAAAATCATATACTGCTTGAGTTTAAAAATAAATTCTCAATCATGTTAATGTTAATGAAGAGTCAGGGATATGTTTTATAATAGCTCACTTTCCCCTGTGGACAAGTGACCTCACTGATGCTCAAATTTCCAATTTCAATTATTGCATTTATGTATTATTTTTAATCACATTTTAACACACTTCTTCTGCCTTCCATCCCTGAACATTTGCCATTTTGAAAGTCTCTCTTAGAAAAAAATAGTAAATACAGTATCAGACCTAGAAGTTATGATTAATCATTAAACATGATTCAATCATTCTTTGTTGTTATTTTGTTGTTGTTTAACAGGTAAAGATATTAAGGTCTGGAGAAACTACCTAGACATGCAAAGATACAGCCAAGGTAGAACCAGAAGCCAGGCCTGTGCTCCAGTTTTCAAGATGAACTGGAACTACTCACGGCTTATCACCCAATATAGTTCAGCTGACTTGTGCCCTCCAGTACCTCCTACTCTAATTGGATTCTAGTCCATCTTTTTAATCAATATTCAATATTTATTACCCCATGCTTGACCGTGACATCACACCAGTGAGCTAACAGGCATGATCCCTATTTCCAAGACTACTAGGATTTTGCTATGTGCTCTATGAAAATTAAAGAGCAGATTCCACGGTTTCCTGAGACACATTCCTGCAGCTACCCCCATTCACCTTGTTCTTGCTGTTTCTCCATCACCAGAAGGCCCACCTATTGCCTCACCTGGCTCAGACACTTACTCAACCTCTCTTTCTGTCATTTATACAACCCTCCCTCGATGGCAGTTGTTGGCAGCTTCTTTTGCTCAAGGTATTTCAGTCTGGAAAGAATTAAAAGCATGGAAGAGTGCCTTGAGCAACAGTGGCTGCTGTTAAGTGCTTTGGCAGTTTGTCAAGATTTAGCCACCCGCCTGGAAGAAGTTTTATTCACCAGCAAATGCCACCCCCTCTGTCACCTCTCTGCTTCCCTCCTCCAAAATTCAAACACTCATAAACACTGAATCATTTCTGTATTTATTCATTATGATCTTCATGAAAGTCAAAGACATTTGACTCAAAAACCACTATGGCAAAAAACCAGACATTTTTTAATCTCCAATTTATTTTCTTCCGGATGACTGCTTTCCAACATTCCTTCAAACTCGGTATCATCATTTGCCAGAACACCTGATGGTTATGTAAGGACAAATCCAAGTGCAAACAGACTCATCCTCCTTTCTAATTCTTCTCTATTCCCCAGTGAAGGTAAAAATAAATAAATAAAAATAAAAATACATTAAGGCAAAATAATTAAGCTGAATCTTAAGATCTGTTGGAAGGAAATCATTTGGACTGATGCTAAAAAATCCTCCCCTCTTTCTGAACTCCACACAATTATATTGTTTATTTTTTTAAAGCAATTTACAAAGGAGAGGTCTCTTTTTAAAGATGCAGATTCTTGAGGGCAACTATATGAAATTTCAAAGAAAAGGACAGACACAGTTTGAAGCCTAGAACTCTTGGGTTTTATTAAGAGGGAGCTAAACATTGGACCCTGGCATCTAAAGAAAGTGAAAGTAAACATTTTAGAATTGGGCCATTCTGTATCCCTGGAAAATTAATTTTTGCTGTGTGGAAACACAACATTATATGCCAGTACATCTGTACTTATAGAACTGGTTCATTAGTACAGCCACATGAGCTATACCAGCTTTTCACCAGGTCATCTACACACTTGTACTCATGGCCATGGTCTCCCTGGGACTAATTTCACAGAGATGGGGAGGAGGAACAAAGAGAGGTGCAGTCTAAAAAATAAGTTTTATGGCTTGTGCAAGGAATAAAAGAAGGGAAGGGTGACATTTGAAATCAGTCCAGAAAAGCAAAGAAAACAATATTTTGCTTCCTTGAATGTTTACATTTAATGGTAATTTTTACCTTGAAATTATAAATTCCTTGAGGAAAGGGAGCATACCATATGCTCATTTTATAACTCTCAGTTAAACAGGCTGACAAGTTCCATGACCAATAATCTGGATGGTGGGTCAAATTTTTCAATAGCACATAAAAACAAAACAAAACAAACAAACAAACAAACTGCAGAAGTAGAAGAAAGTAAATGGATAGAAGAATACAACTTCCTTGGACTTGAGGAGAAACCTGACCCCCATGCAAAAGGTTTCATGGCCAGTTTGTATAGTAAAGACAGGTGTGTGAGTCTGAGCTTCACACTTGCCGAATGCAGGTCTGACTCTGTTTTCCTTCATGGTGGGTTATACTTGGCCCTACCCAAACTACATGCTTATAGCTCTACGTGTTCATATTTAATTAGGTAGTCTCTATCTAATGTGTCTTTGTTCATGTTCCTGCTTTCCTGAATCCTACTCATCTTGTGAAATTCAGAAAAATCTCCATATCCTTCCTCAATAATTCCATCACCTAGTTTTTCCATTCCAGTGATCCTTTACCTAATGGCTACCAATAGCCTATGCCTCCCTGATAGAAATTATGACTGCAGGAATCCACATTACTCAGGGGCTGCTGACACACAAAGAGAGATTGGCTTCCCTTACATCTTTCTTTTCCCTACCTTTCTACCCCTACCTGGGAATCCCTTCTTATTCCTGCAATGATTAAAAACATTTTGAAATATTTTTTTAAATATTTTATTTATTTAAACAGAAATCGTAAGTAGGCAGAGAGGCAGGTAGAGAGAGAGGAAGGGAAGCAAGCTCCCTGTTGAGCAGAGAGCCCGATGCCCCAGGACCCTGAGACCATGAGCCAAGCCAATGGCAGAGGCTTAAACCACTGAGCCACCCAGGAGCCCTGAAAACATTTTGAAATATTAAAAAAAAAATTTCTTTAATTTGTCTTCCACATTCCTTACTTTTTCCCTTCCCTTCATTCAATTAGTTCTCTGATTCTATTGTTATCATGCTCAGGGTGAAAGGCTAAGATAGTCTCCAGCTGTTTCTGGTTTTGTTTTTGCTTTTGTTTTTGTTTTCTTGAAAGGTTAAATCTTTCAGAGAAGGTAGAATGTTTTCAAAGATCAAGAGATGTAAGGGTATGGTCTGAAAGAAGCACTAGGAGGAATGTGAAAAGAAACTCCTTCCCTAGAATAGGAAGTTTTTCCAAGCTTATTTGGAAGTGGGGAAAGATTCTGGAGGTCCTAGAGCAATGAGATTCTGGTCCTTGAATCCACAGCATTGCTAGTTAATAGCAAGACCCCCAAATTTAAAAGGTAAGAGAGTGTGCGGGTTCTGGGCACAACATTCTCAGGCTTATTAAAAATTCCCAAGTCCCGAGCATGAATTGAGGCAACATAGAACGTGAGGACCTGAAGACATCATATACCCAGGAATAGTAGATGTCTCCAAGGTGATCTATATAAATAGATGATGGGATGTCAGCATCTCTTCAAACCTTCAACCTACACATCAGATCTTAGAATCCTGTACCATACTAGGGACATCTCAAGAAAAAGTAAACTAAATTTTCCCAAACCTGGTGGAATGAGGAATCATATTTAGAAATGAAGTTGAGTTAAAGAAAAATAAGAAAAAAGATATTCTCTTATAGATCTGAGGTGGTATTCTGAAATATATCTCTCTGTCTTACCTTGCTAGATTCTAGAGTCAGTTCAGACTTGTAGGGGCTGAACTAACTGTGGTAGATGATTAGGACTAAAGTGAGGCTGGAGGGAAATAACATCCCCTAAACCAGGCCTTTCTTAGCCCAGTGGCTTCAGGGTATCCTGGTCTCAACACTGATCTTCTCAGCAGCATTCTAGGGCCTCATTCCTTTTGAAGAAACTATCATCACCTCATCACCTGTGAAGCTCTGTGATCTTGGACAGTGCCTCAGTTTTCTCATCTGTATACAAGGGTTAAGAATTGTATTTACTGGGGCACCTGGGTGGCTCAGTGGGTTGAAGCCTCTGCCTTCGGCTCAGGTCATGATCTCAGGGTCCTGGGATCGAGCCCCACATTGGGCTCTCTGCTCAGCAGGGAGCCTGCTTCCTCCTCTCTCTCTGCCTGCCTCTCTGCCTACTTGTGATCTCTGTCTGCCAAATAAATAAATAAAATCTTTAAAAAAAAATAAAAGAATTGTACTCACCATTTAGAATTATTTTGAATATTGAGTTAATGCATGCACATTATCTAAGACACCATGTGGCACAGAGTATATAGTCAATAAATATGAGCTATTATTATTATTGTTATTATTGTTACCATTATTATTATATTAGTGTGTTATCCTCTCAATTCTCTCATTTCCTTGATAAGAATGGCATGACTTGTTCTGTTTCTTCTTTGAAATGTAGATTATTCTGCATGGAGTTTGGCATTTTCTCTAGGGTTTAAGCTACAACATGAGAAAATACACTAAGGAAAGAGAAGATGGGTATGGAAGTAGAAAAGGAAAGAGCCTTTTCTTTTATATCTTCTTTGCTTTCAAATAAGCAGTTAAAAAAAATTTAAAATTCTTAAGTCTGCAATCCTTTCAAGGATATGCAAAAAAGAGAGAAAAGTCATAAGGCTATTCCTGGGGAAAGCAAGAAGAGAAACCCATCCTTTTCTTAGGGTACATAAATGAAAAACAACTTTGTAACCAGGGACTGGCAAGGCTAAACCATGTCCCCAGGGTTTAACACTCACCAGAAGTTCTCAATTTCTCAAAACTCATCACCATCATACTCTGATACTTCCCTACTGTGCCTCAGTACCTACCTCTGCACATCTCCAGGCCCTGCCCTGCTGAAGCTCTGAGTAGAAATGAAATGGGCTCTAGGGACTTAGAGCTAAGATAACTTCTTACCCACCACAGCAGGCAGAGACCCATTCTTGGAGATGCAAATTTAAATTCTGAATGCATTATCCCATAGAAACATTGCTACGCTTTGTATTTAGTTTCCATAGTGTTATTAGGACATTACTGTAGTTCAGCTACATTATGACTTAAATAGGGTTTTGTGAGTGGCTTGGGAACTAAAACACCATGTCTAAAACACAATTCTACAGGATAAATGCCTCCCAACTTCAAAAATGGACTTGTAAATCAAACTTCCTTCCAATGTATGGGAAAGGAAACTATTGGTAATAGCATGTGTTATGTTTTCATTTGAATGTGTCTTATAACTTGCTATAAAATACTGAAGGATAGATTTCTCCAGAATTTCTTTATAACACTCTACCTATAAGCATCCTCTGACATAAAGGCAGATGAGCAACATAGTATTTTTTTTACATAGATATTCAATTAATATCATTTGAAACTGACTGATGAGGCTTGCCAGAGTTGGCTTTTCTAAGAGACTGCTCTAAGAATCACCTAAACAAATTTCCTTATTACCGAATTTGTTTTGATTGAAATTTATTTTTCTCAAATTGTTCTTATTTCTGATATATGAAAGGAGGCAAACACAAACAAAAAAACTGTACCATATTTGCTAGGAACTACTTGATTGAATAAAAGCAAAAGGCATGGGCAACAAGGAGCCCTGTGTGATCTGAGTACTGGCTCGTCTAAGAGATCGCTAGGAATTATTTCCAAGGATATTTCATTTCCTGCTCTTTTGTAAAAGGGCAAAACTATCATGGAGGTCATTTTTGACAAACTTGTTTGTTTTTCCCTTCTCAGTGTTTATCTCCACAATTGAGACCCAACCTCCCCTCATTTCCTCTGCTCAATGCCACCTCTCCTCCTTACCCTTTCCTCCTCCTCTTTCTTTCTTTTTTTCTTTTTCCCCCCTTTGAAAACTCTAATGACTAGAATAAAGCAAAATGTCAACATTTGCAATTCTGGAGCTTCGTTTAAGCTATAAAAATAATAATTAAAAGGGTAAAACCTTAGAGAGATTTCTTCATTTTATATGGTTTGCCAGCAATGATACACATTCAAAAAAGCCAGTAAAAGAATTAATTAGAACCAGCCAAAGCTCAACAAGCTCTGCAAGTTAATGAAGCAGAGAGGAAAATGTCATCTTTGAGACCCAGAGCTACATTGGCTTGGATAATATCCACTCCTGCCTTACTCTCCTAACTAAACCTCTTTTAATCTCTCCTTGAGAAATCAATGCTAATGACACGGATTTACCAAGAAATGACAGCAGATAATACCACAAGAGCTGCTCCTGTTTAATGTAACTTAGTTCTGATGGGAACACTCAGAATTTCATTCTGACAGCAAGTTATTGTTTTGCATACTCCTTATGGGACTGAAAATAATGGAAGAGCTTTGTTTTATTTTATTTTGATTCCTTCCATTGTGAGTTTGTTTTTTATATTGCTCCCTCTATCCCTCTTTCCAAAGCAGCTTTTTCTTCTCTAGCCATATGATTCCCACCCCTCTATCCCTCTCCAAATTCTACAATCCAGTCTTAGTTTGTCTATCTTCCTTTGGAATGCTTCTCTTATGGCCACAGGTGTCACTGTAGCATACACAGTTTCTTCTCCAAGTCTCTCATATAAAGGGTAACTTATGTGCATACACCTACTTATTTGTGTTTCCATTTCATTTGTCTATTTGTTTGGTTGCTGTGGTCAAAACACATAGGATATCTCAAAAATATGTGTAGAATACACAATTCACATACATTTAAGAATATCATTATATTATTATCAAAAACATAAGTGTAATGTTCATACTACATAACAGTGTTGGTCTTAAGCACTTCATATTAACAGAGACATATTCCACGGGGTAATTACTGTATCTGTAAAGAACTGGGAGCCATAAAGAAGTGAATGTATCTATTTGGTCACTTACTAGATAAGTGACGTTGGGAAGGAAATCCAATCCTTCTTGAAGTTTTCTATTCTGGAAAGAGATGTGAATAATATGTATTATGCATTTCTCTGTCCATAAGAAATAGTGAGAAAATGTGAAGTGCTTGGCATATATTTGGTCCCCAATAAACCTGCTTTACTTCTTGTTCCCTTCTCTAATTTCTTCTTTTAGAGTTACCAAAATATACTGTATTTCACTTTCAAATGAGAATCCATCAGTCTTTTAAATATAGCCACTGTGGCCACACAGACTTCTTTTTTTGGCATAAATGTGGTAGAAGTGTCAAAGATCCCTCCAGTGGCAGAGATATCAGAACAAGCAATTTGTTTCCATTCTTCTTAAATTGAAGCTCCCCAAGTGAAAATGTTACTTGCATGGGCAGATTAACTAGTGAAAATATAGCATTTAGTTCTATGATTTTTCCAAAGGTATTATCAGGTACAGATTCAGGTTTTGTGGGATCTAAAGTTTACACAACTGGGAGATTTCTATCTTTTTAAAGAATTTTTTATTAATATATAATGTATTATTTGTTTCAGGGATACAGGTCTGTGATTCATCAGTCTTACACAACAGCACTCACTATACCATGTACCCTCCCCAGTGTCCATCACCCACCCACCCCATTCCTCCCACACCCCTCCATTCCAGGAACCCTCAGTATGTTTCCTGAGATTAAGAGTCTCTTATGGCTTGTCTTCATCTCTGGTTTCATCTTGTTTCATTTTTCCCTCCCTCCCCCTATGATCCTCTATATTGTTTCTCAAATTCCTCAAATCAGTGAGATCATATGATAATTGTCTTTCTCTGATTGACTTATTTTGCATAGCATAATACCTTCTAATTCCATCCACATCATTACAAAAGGCAAGATTTCATTTCATTTTTGATGGCTGCATAATATTCAGTTACACACACACACACACATCATCATCATCATCATCATCTTTATCCATTCCTCTGTTGATGGACGTCTAGGCTCTTCCCATTGTTTGGCTATTATGGACATTGCTGCTATAAACATTGGGGAGCACATGCCTGTTTGGATCATTATATTTATATCTTTGAGGTAAATACTCAAGAGTGCAATTGCTGGGTCATAGGGTAGCTCTATTTTCAACTTTTTGAGGAACCTCCATACTGTCTTTCAGAGTAGCTGCACCAGCTTACATTCCCACCAACAATGTAGGAAGGTTTGGGAGGGTTTCTTTTTTAATCAAAACAATACAAAACTGGATACAAGGCTATGAATGGGGCCCTGAAGCTCAAAGTTCACTTCGTTTCACAGCAAAGAACAAATCACAGGATTCCTTCCCCACCGCCATACACACACCAGATCTTACCTCCATTTAGGGGCATTAGGTAAACTCCTAAAATTTAGTGGCAATTCAGAAACTGGTGGTGGTGGGCAAGGTAGGGATGTCCTTAATGTACGGAGATAAAGTTTCCGTCACCTAGTGAAATGTGACCTAGAACTTTCTTAACATGAGCTCAGTTTGACTTTAGAAAAAGAAAGCAGAAATCTACATTTGTAAAAAACCTGAGTACATGAATATATAACTGGAGATTTATGATTACACAATAATTTCAGATGTTTATATAAATTCAAAGAGGAAACACATAGAATACCACTGATGGAAAGTTCTAGAGAAATGGTGGTGTTGGTGGAATGTGACTTTAGATTGTGGGATCAGGGAGAGCAAACTTGAAGGATGAGGAGAGTCAGCTATACCAAGAGGCAGATGAAGAGAAGGCCCAGTAGAGGAAATAGGTAGCACAGTGACCAGAAGCCTGGAAAGACTGAGAAAGGCATACAAAGAAAAAGGCCAAATGATATCAAGTGAGTTTAGAAAAGTTATATCTCAGCTATTTAACAAAATGAAAACTGCACTGTTAGCATCAGAAGACAAAAATGACCTTTGTTTATTATCTGCACTCTTTAATTCTGTTAGAGTCTCTACATGGCTTGCCTTCCTATTACAAACTGAGGGAAAAAACTTGTAGTGGATTTTGAAATTTAGATGCATGACTTTATTTATAATGAATACAATGATTACCTAAAAGTCTACAAACTCTTAAACTCTAAACTAATTAGCTATCTCAATAAATATATGTAGTTTAAGTAAATTTCACTGAAAAGAGTTGTGATACCTTTCACTGTTTCTCACAAAACTGGAACATGTGAATTATTGATGGACATCAGTGTTGCTCAATTTCTCTCTAACTTTCAGACTTTTACACCTTCCTTCATGGATTATATAGACTAAAATTCAAAATTCAAATGCCAAGTTTTCTTTAAATCTTACATGAGGCTAGGTCCCCTTCAAGCCACATTGTTTATAATTAACTTCTATCAGCCAAATTTGGAATCAAGGGTGTGACTCTTGGAACATCAACACAAGACAACAGATGAGTTACAAAGGTGAGTGCTAGCTTTAGACTGGAACAGAATTTACTATTTTTTTAGAGGGGGAGGGGAAGAGAGTAAGGGAGAGAGAGAATCTTAAGTAGGCTCTATATGCTAAGGGCAGAGCCCAACACAGTGCTCAATTTCATGACCCTGACATCATAACCTGAGCTAAAATCAAGAGTTGTATGCTTAATGAACTGACTAAGCCACCGAGGCATCCCTACATTGGAACAGATTTTAAAGAGCTCAGAGGGTAGTAGCTTAAATATGTGGCAGAGATACTTTGCTGTCTATCAAAGTCTCATTTTTCACTAGTATGTTATTGTGTTACTGCTCGTTAGCAATTATCTAGCCAAGGAGTACCTTTCCCAGTCCCATTACTCCTACTTCATGGATTGAGAAAGGGTTGATTGGTTTTTATCAATAAAATATGTATATAGGTGATATAACTTCTGAATCAAGTTAAACAGTCTATATGTTTTCTCTGCCCTTATTCATTGGCAGCAAAGGCCCACTGGATGTTGGAGTCACCTCGGAGAGTTACAAAAGAAAGAAATAAGTGTCTATTGTGTTAAGCTGCTGAATTTCTTGTACCCCTGGGGCAAATAATACATTATATGTTAATAAAAATAATTAATAAAAAAGTTCCATTTTGTCTTTGTTCTCTCAAATGAAAGAGGTGACAGAAAATCTTCTGGAGATGGCTGAAAGTGGCTCTCTCTGAAAGTTAGGTATGGAATTTATTGGGTTGATTTTAAGACACTCTTAGAAAAGTAAATTACTCCAAGTAATTCATTTAGTTTAGCCTTCCATAGAAGGACAAGGGAGTACATAAATAGAACAAGGAAGTTATAAGAAAATCTTGCTCTTCTTGAGAACATGAATTGATAGGCAGGGAAAGGGATGACTGTTAAAGGGTTTCTGATATGGTTGATAGTGGACCTGAAGTGAATGAAATCCCTGGGGCCTGATTGTGCCCTAGAAGACACAGAAATGGAAATATAAACAATGTAAAGAAAATGTTGCATTAAACACTATATCAAAAACTAATGATTACTATATGTTGGCTAACTGAACCTAATTTTAAAAATATTAGAACTTTCAACGAGCTGCAGCCAATGCAGAACACGTGGTTGAGTTTTGTATGAGTAGGATCATCTTCTCTGCAAAGCCATGGCAACCTGACTGGAATATCTGCATTGGTGCAGAATAAGCTGGTGGACAGCATGCAAGCAATTTTTAACAGCAACACCACATCACAGCAATAAATTCTGGCGGTAGTGGACCAATCAGATTCTAGCTCTTTTCCAATTATAAAGTGAAAACCATACACAGCCTCTTCTCAGGACTGTGTGTCTCCCTTGGGTGTTGTTGATAGTCAATAGGGAGACACTAGACTTTCTGCCAATAAGGTGGTTGGGAATTGACCCATTCATATATTTCTTTTATAAATAAAATGCAGGAAGAATCTTTAAGATTTTATCTATTTGGAGATTTTTCAATGCATAATATTCCGAATATTTCTATAACTTCTTATAATTTAAAAAGGATTTTCATAGGCTTTCTTTTATTTGACCTTCTTGTCAACTCAATAAGGTAGATATTATCATTTCAATTTTATCGATAAGGAAACTATGGTTCTTTGAGATAAAGTAACTTGCTCAAGATTACACTAAATTAAGAGGTGAAGGCACAATTCACATCCTGGATTTTAACTAACCTGTAATCTTAAACTTTCTCCTCAAAACTATGATGTAACCAACTATAATCCAGGTAAACAATGTATCAAAATTTATCCTTAAGTCTCTTTAGAACTGCCTTATACCTGTCTCTGTGAATCCTTTTCTCCACTATTTCCTCTGATTTCTAGCATAGAAGAGACTACAGCATCTTTATGCCATTTTCCTCCTCTATTTATTTGTTTCCAAAAATATGGCTAGTATCTAACTGCATTGATTTAAGAATTTTACTTAAGGTGAAAAATATCTTCTACATGTGCTCACACACCTCCATATACACATCACAAAGATAATTATCTTAGTACAAAATAAGCTCATTTTTTGAATTCTAGATTGATAAATGATTGGTAATTTTGGACCATTGAATAAACTGAAAATAAACAATGACTACTTCTGTCCAGCTTCTATTATAATAGATTCAGACACAGTTCATGGAGCTTAGCATGGTGGCAGATGAGATACAAAGCAGAAACTTTTTTTTTTTTTTTTAAACTCCCAGGGTTTCTTTTATCCTTACATGGAGAAAACAAATATGCACAGGAATTTTGTACCATTCGATCTTGAAAAAAATCACAATACTTGGCAATATTCAAGTTTGCTCCTTCAGTGGTTTAGCCACCATTCTGAAATCTGAAATTTTCCTCTCAGGGATTACTTTCTAATTCCTTCACAAATTAAATAGCGAAATGGGATGTATTTTTCCCATGTGATATGGGTGACCCATCCTCTGGGTGAGGGAACCAGTACATATACAGAAAAGATGGATTTCTTCTATGCCTAAGGGGTGATGGGGATATTTTTTTTCCTTACTAAAATTAAAAAAAAAAAGTTTTATTCCATATCAGCATCAGAGAATGGTCCCCATGCAGCAATTTCCTCAAATAGTGACCCTTTGGGAAATGATGGTCATGAAACTAATTTACGAAAGCATGAGATAAAATATTAAAATAGAAACACTGAAGGCTTTAGCCTCCTGCAGGTTCTAAGAAAGTTGGAGTAAATATTTACCTTGACTTTTCTGCCATGGAATTACTTTGTGAATCTTACCATGAAGAAGATGACTTTTTTCCAGTTATTCTCAATAGCATTTCTCTCAGGGTGATCGCTGCCTTTTCTTTTTCACACTCTAATGTTATATTGAAAATGCTATAAGCGTGCTCACATACTATTGTGAATTCAAAAGGGTACTTATGCCAAGAAACAATAGACATTCTCTTTCCCTATGGCTTCCACTACCTTTAGTTGGAAAGCTGATAAATTGGTCCTTTACAGAGATTTCCATATGAAAAAAATTAAAATGTGGGGATTTTTGTGATGGGGTTGGGAAGAAGACTTGGTTTTATAAAATGAATCTTTTCATTTGATTCTATAGGACAACAACCCTATCAATTGCAAGTGAAAAGTCCAAGTTTGTCAGAATGCTTTGTCTATGTGTATAAGTTGACGGACACCCAGGTTAATGGACTTTTTTACACTGAGTAGAGAGACTATCTTGAAGTTAGGGCCAGCAGTGTACTGTCTCTGGAAATTTGCTTCACCTGTTCATATGCTCATCACGGACATCTCTGCTCCGAAATCTATAGGATTATGGGTCTACTGTGTTATTTGCTTTTTATGAGTAGTATTTTGTCTGTGGTGTGTGTGTGTGTGAGTGTTTATTTACCTACCTACTGGTCTTTACACTTTCTTCATGTTACTCAATGTTTCCTCCACTTGTGTCTCCTATGGAAATGAGTTATTGACACATTGAAAAGAAATGGTCACTTTCTAACCAGATCAAGTATGTATTAATGCTACTTTAATATTTAAGCTAGTCAGGGGCACCTGGATATCTCAGTTGTTTAAGTGTCGGACGCTTGGTTACTTCTCAGGTCATGATTTCATGGGTCTTGGGATCACATGCCATGTTGAGCTCCACATTCAATGGGGAATCTACTTGAGATTCTCTCCCTCTGCCCCTCCCCCTGCTTATGCTTGCTCGCTCTCTGTCTCCCAATAAAATAAATAAATAAATCTTTTAAATTTATTTAAGCTAGTCAGTTAATAGGGTATAACATATCCAAATATGTATCTCTTTTAAGCAAAGAGAAGAGAAACTTCCTCCAGAAGAACTTAACTCTTCAGATAACCCTTCTTCAACCCTCCATCCTCTTTATCTATAGCTTCTTATCTATAGGCACATACTGTCAGCACTGAAATGAATAATAACTGAACAGACAAGTTTCTTGACACAAATGGCCTTACTTTTTGCCTAATAACCCACTCACAGCTTTAAGCAAAGCACCATGACATTTAACTGAATGGCTCCACAAAAACTGTTTTGAGAAAATTTTTCAATGTTTTCGTATTTAGTAAATCTGATAGATTTATTTTTATTGTCTTCTTTCAAGCATTTGACACTATTGACAACTCCTTTTCTCTTGATGGGTATTTCTGCCCTTGACATCTTTGTCTTCAAACTGTTATTTTCTTTCCTTCTGTCTCTCTGGCTTCTGCTTCTCAGTTTCTTCCATTTTCCTTATTCATTTGCCTCTAGTTTGTATGTTACATCCTTCAGGACTTTTTCCTCTCCTCCTCTTACTCTAAGTCTTTTTCCTAGATAACCCCAACTCTGCTCCCATTGAGTCAATCATTATCTTTATTGCTACCTAAATATCTCTTCTGAAAGTCAATCATGTATATATTCAACTTCCAACTAAATCTAGCCATTTAAATATTCCATGACACTTTAAACTCAACTTGGGCTTAATAGAAAGTACTATATTCTCCTCTTCCTTTGTTCCCCATATGCTTGGACTGAATGTTTGAGTCCTGCCAACATTCATTTATTGAAACCCTATTTCCCAAGGTGATGATATTAGGATGTGGTGCCTTTAGGAGGTGATTAAGATGAGATAAGGTCATGAGGGTGGAGTCCTGGTGAATAGGATTAGTATCCTTTTAAGAATCTAAGACAGTTAGTTTCCCCAGTCTCTGCTCTCCATAATGTGAGAATATAATGAGAAGCTGGCAGTCTACAATCTGTAAGAGGGTCTTCACTGGAACTTGACCATATTCTAGCACCCTGATCTTGAATTTTCAGCCTCCAGAACTGTAAGAAATAAATTTCTGTTGTTTCTAAGCTAACTAGTCTGTGGTACTTTGTTACAGCATTCCAACCAGACCAAGACACTATTCCAGTGAATGGCCCTTTATCCATCCACGTGTCCCAGAAAAAAAAAACCCTGATGACTTTTTTATCCCCATTCCCTATCAATCATACAATCTTGTTTCTCATACCTCTTTAAAGCTCTACCATATATCTCTCTCCATATTTACTATCAAAACTTTAATTCAGATCTCCATTGTTATTCACCTAGATTGCCATATGATCCCCTTTCTTTTTATATTCCATAGTATGACTTTATAACGAACTCCATAAAGAGACAACTCAAATTTGATTAGGTCAAACTCTCCCCAAACCTACTACTAGCATGCATACTAGCCCTATGATCCAATTTTCTCTTTGCTTTTAAC
Source organism: Mustela nigripes (assembly GCF_022355385.1). Taxonomy (NCBI): domain Eukaryota; kingdom Metazoa; phylum Chordata; class Mammalia; order Carnivora; family Mustelidae; genus Mustela; species Mustela nigripes. Next base: position 59,733,798 of record NC_081564.1, read on the forward strand.
CTCACGACCTCATTCAATTCTTGCATGCAAACTGGCCTGCATGAATTACCACAGACACAATATGCTTCTCCTCACTTCTAGGCCTTTTGATTTTTTTGTCTTTGGAAACTTGGGTTACCTTTCTATCCCCCTACATTTTTTGACTGTTCATCTTTAAGATCTCACTTACATAGCACTTCCTCTGGTTAGATTCTTCTGATTCCTTCAGATAAATGTCCCTGGGTAGGATTACACTAACTTTGTGTTGACAAAGTTTATTTGGCTATTTTCTAAACTGAGATGCAAGTTCTACAGAGAAGGCCCTCGTGCCCAGCAGAAAACAGGACATAAAATAGGTATTGAAGCAACCTGTATAAATGAATACATAATATGTTTATAATTTCATTGAGTATTTATAATATCCTTTTTGTATAGGTCAGCAAAGTGAGGCTTACCATGGCTTAATTCTACACATTGTGTAAGTCTCTTATTATATTCCCCTATATCTCCTAATGTAGTATGTAGCTTATAAACAATACAAATATATCTCATTTGAAATGACAGGCTTCTATGAAGCTGCCAGTTCTGCAAATCATCACAATATATTCATGTACATATGTCTGAAGTTGAGGATTAATTTGATAACAAACTGATAATTACTATAATCTACAATATCATCCTTAGTCTTCCTATCCCACCTCCATAATGTTGGTTCCACAAAACTCCCCAAATACCTGTGTTACTACTAGAAGATCTACATACAGGTGCAATTTTCCAGGTGATTCCAAAGAAAATAGATGACCTCTGCTTTCCCAGGATTGTTTTCTTCTTAATCATTGAAAGATAGGCTGTCTACACATACCTATGGTTTGTTCATTTCATAGTTTTGCAGATGGAGCACTCAACCACCTTTATCTTCTGTACTTAGATGTAATCAGGATTATTATTAAAGGATGGTTACTAGTAGAGTAGGCGCTGTTTCAAAGAAATCATTTCAGTGAGTACCAGTATTCTCTTAATATCTACACCTTCTTTCTTCTGTATTAATCAGTTTAACTGTTATCACAGAATTTTCACACTAGGAAGAATTTCAGAGATCACATATTTTAATTATTTTTTTCCTCTTAGTTTTTTTTTTATATTAATAGTAAATAAACCAAAGCTTCAGAATATAAATTGCACACCTGTTAGTGCTTGAATCCAGGTTTAGAATACTCATTAGTAAGACCAAAAGTTTTATGTGGACTTCTACGACACCGTATCAGATTGAATGTTCTGAGTAACATTCAATAGATTTACTGTTTACATCTTCCTTCTTCTTAAAATAAACTTTTCTCTTAACTTCTATTGATTATGCTTTCTGATTTTTTCTCAGTCTTCCTGATTATTGCACTCTAACCTCTTTTATAGGACTCTTCCTTACTTTCAAACCAGGAAGTTGGTATTATGTATTATGCACAGCTCAGTTTCGTGTCTTTTTGTTACTCATGACTGTCTTTGGCTTATTATTCTTTCAGTGATTTTGACTTGGCAATGGAAATATAGTCCACTCAGTTACACAAAAAAGAAGCTGGAGGGTTTTCTTCTACATCTTCATTTCCTTCTTTCCTCACATCTAATACATCACTGATCCAGGTGATTATTGGTCCTGAAAAGCATATCTAAACTGGTCATCTTCTCTTTATCTCCATTACCATAACCCTATTCCAAGTCCCCAAAGTGTATATCTTAGGCTACTGAAATCTCCTGGTTGATATTGTTTCATATCCACTTTTGGCCCCTGGCCATCCATTACCAGTATAGAGGTCAGAAATAATCTTTTATTTTTTTATTAAATTTATTTATTTTTTTAATAAACATATAGTATATTTTTTTAATTTTTAATTTTTTATAAACATATAATATATTTTTATCCCCAGGGGTACAGGTAGCCAGGTTTACACACTTCACAGCACTCACCATAGCACATACGCTCCCCAAAGTCCATAACCCCACCCCCCTTCTCCCCACCCCTCTCCCCCTAGCAACCCTCAGTTTGTTTTGTGAGACTAAGAGTCACTTATGGTTTGTCTCTCTCCCAATCCCATCTTGTTTCATTTATTCTTCTCCTACTCCCTTAACCCCCCATGTTGCATCTCCACTTCCTCATATCAGGGAGACCATATGATAGTTGTCTTTCTCCGATTGACTTTTTTGCTAAGCATGATACCCTCTAGTTCCATCCATGTTGTCGCAAATGGCAAGATTTCATTTCTTTTGATGACTGTATAGTATTCCATTGTGTATATATACCACATCTTCTTTATCCATTCATCTGTTGATGGACATCTAGGTTCTTTCCATAGTTTGGCTATTGTGT